>NW_025950185.1:0-10189 GCF_021028975.2 Sphaerodactylus townsendi | reverse complement strand
GAAGAAGAAGAAGAAGAAGAAGAAGAAGAAGAAGAAGAAGAAGAAGAGGAGGAGGAGGAGCAGGAGCAGGAGCAGGAGCAGGAGGAGCAGGAGCAGGAGCAGGAGCAGGAGCAGGAGCAGGAGGAGGAGGAGGAAGAGTTTGGATTTATAGCCCACCTTTCTCCCCTCTAAGGAGACTCAAGGTGGCTTATAAGCTCCTTTCCCTTCCTCTCCCCACAACAGACACCTTGTGAGGTAGGTGGGTCTGAGAGTTCTGAGAGAACTGTGGCTAGCCCAAGGTCACCCAGCAGGAACGTCGGGAGTCCGGAAACGCATCTGCTTCACCAGATCAGCCTCTGCCACTCAAGTGGAGGAGTGAGGAAGCAAACCCAGTTCTCCAAATTAGAATCCATCTGCTCTTAACCACTACACCGCACTGTCTCTTAAGGTGGATTACTAAGGATGCCAGCCAGCGGATGGGACCGCTCATCTCCTGACTTTCAGAGATCAGTTCTCCTGGAGAAAATGGCTGCTTTGGAAGGTGGACTCCGTGGCCTTGTACGCCACTGCGGTCTCTGTCCTCCTCAGGCTCCGTCACCAAACCTCCACAAGTTTCCTAACCTGGTCCTGTCAACCTACCCAGCAGTGGCGTAGGAGGTTAAGAGCTCGTGTATCTAATCTGGAGGAACCGGGTTTGATTCCCCGCTCTGCCGCTTGAGCTGTGGAGGCTTATCTGGGGAATTCAGATTCGCCTGTGCACTCCCACACACGCCAGCTGGGTGACCTTGGGCGAGTCACAGCTTCTCGGAGCTCTCTCAGCCCCACCCACCTCACAGGGTGTTTGTTGTGAGGGGGGAAGGGCAGGGAGATTGTGAGCCCCTTTGAGTCTCCTACAGGAGAGAAAGGGGGGATATAAATCCAAACTCTTCTTCTTTTCTTCTTCTTCTACCCTCCCACCCCTTTGATTGCTGCAGGGACCCGTCAACTCTAATAGGTTCTGATTTGCTTGCTGTCATTCACGTTTATTTCAAAACACAGTAGTTAGAACTGGTTTCAGTCGGTTTGCAGTAATATCATACCACCGATATAATAATGTTTGTCACATTTCACGTTTGCATTTCTATGTTTGCATTTTTCACCTGTGTTTCCAAATAAAGGATTTGTGTGTGAGAGGGGGAGGGAAGGGGAGAGAGGGGAAGGGAAAGTGGGGAAGAGAGAAGAAGGAAGTTTGGATTTATACCCCGCCTTACTCTCCGGTAAGGAGACTCAAAGTGGCTTACAAGCTCCTTTCCTTTCCTCTCCGCACAAGAGGCAGGTGGGGCTGAGAGAGCTCAGAGAACTGTGACTGGCCTAAGAGCACCCGGCAGGCTTCACATGCAGGAGCGGGAAAACAAATCCGGCTCACCAGATAAGCGTCCGCTGCTCATGTGGAGCAGTGGGGAATCAAACCTAGCTCTCCAGCTCAAGAGTCCACTGCTCTTAACCACATTGGCGGTGGAGTGTGAGCGCGGGCGGAAGAGGGAGAGAGGGTAAGAAAGAGAAAATGAAAGAGGATGGATCAGATCAAATGTGAATGAATAAGACTTTTGGTCCCTTCCGATTCATTCTAGGATTCAATGACCTTCAGAACCTGCTCCAATGCCACCCTTTTATGAATCATATCAAGCACGCCCTTGCTTTGAAAGTGCTGCTTTCTCAACAACCTCACGGCGATATTCCTTTCCGACCAATATCCGTGCCCGTTAGCTCTCCAGAGGACTCCCGCATCGACAGAGGGTAATAGGAGAAAGCACTCATGGCAAATCGTTTATTGACTTCTAGACAGCACATTAGCTGGGAGACCCCAGGGACGCACCATACCTGAACCCCTTGGCCGTTTTCAGCCCCCACTTGAACACACAACCCCCCATCTAGTGAGCCCTCCGCAAGACTCTAGAAAAGCACGGAGGCCTCTCGCTTGCAAGAGCTTTCCCTTTCCGTAAACACAGGGACTGAATCCAAACAGGCAGCAAAATCTGAGTTGAAATTAGAGACAATGTGGCATAGTGGTTGGATTACTAAAGGAATAGGGAGATTAGAGACAGTGTGGTGTAGTAGTTAGAGCTTAAGACAAGGAACAGGGAAATTGGAACCAGTGTGGTATAATGGTTATAGTTTTAGACAAGGAACAGGGGGACTAGAGACAGTGTTCATAGTGGTTAGCCAAGGAATAGGGAGATTAGGGACAGTGTGGTATAGTGGTTAGAGTATTAGCCAAAAAAGGGAGATTAGAGACACTGTGGTACAGTGGTTAGACAAGAAATAAGATTAGAGGCAGTGTGGTACAGTGGTTAGAGTATTAGGCAAGGAATAGTGAGATTAGACAGTTGGTATAGTGGTTAGAGTATTAGGCAAGGAACAGGGGGACTAGAGACAGTGTTTCATAGTGGTTAGACAAGGAATAGGGAGTTTAGGGACAGTGTTTCATAGTGATTAGAGTATTAGACAAGGAATAGGGAGATTAGGGACAGTGCTGTATAGTGGTTAGAGCATTAGACAAGGAATAGGGAAATTGGAGACAGTGCTGTATAGTGGTTAGTGTATTAGACAAGAAATAGGGAGATTAGAGGCAGTGTGGTACAGTGGTTAGAGTATTAGACAAGGAATAGTGAGATTAGAGACAGTTGCTATAGTGGTTAGAGCATTAGGCAAGGAACAGGGGTTCAAATCCCTATTTATCCTTGAAGCTCACTGGTTGACTGGACTGATCTTTGTCTCTCAGCCTTCCTTACAAGGTTCCATAATGAGGATAAGAAAGGAGACGGGCAGATCCACGTGTGGTCTTTGGAGAAAGGTCCAGGATTAAAAATGCAATATTTACTGCATTTTCTGTCCCATCCTTTTTCTAAGGAGCTCAAGGCAATATACACTGTTCACCCTTCCTTCACTTTGTTCTCACAACGACCCTGCGAAGAAGGTTATGCTGAGAAAAAAATTAATGGCCCAAGGTAACCTAGTAATCTTCATGGCAAGCCGGGACTTGAACCCAGGACTCACCAGTCCCAATCCAACACTATCCCCGCTCACCCACACTGCCTGTTTAGTAATGACTATGCCCTCTCTGCCGAAGTCTGAAAATAGGGCATCAGAGAAACCACGGCTTGTTTAAACTGAAGACGGTGGCCAACTCCTGGTTAGGAAATGTGTTTATTTCGTTGGAGAAATCCATACTCCAAGGCTACCATGTCCTCCAAGTGAAAGGATCTCTGCAGTCTGGGGATCTATTGTCATTCTAAGAAATCCCCAGGAACCACCTGGAGATTGGCAACCCGAGTTCTGAGCAACCTGTCACCAGGCAGATGCATTAAAAAAATCAGGCAGGCTGGGAGATACCGAAGGCCCAGGATTAAAACTGTAATACCTGGAAGGTAAATCTGTATCAGCCCCCACCTTTGCGCTGAAGGTTTGCGGCCCTCTCTGCTGTGATCCGTGGTACCAAAACAGGAAGACTTCTCTTGGATCAGACTCGGGATGAAAGGAGAGCCTCACGCCCACCCCAAATCCTCCTGTTAGTTTCCAAATCCTGCACAAAAGGTAATTAGGGCTGACCCCTGCGGAGACTTTATTTTATTAATCTGTTTCCCAGCAGTAACTCATCCCCATCATGCGGAAAGACGGCAGTGGAGATTTATATTTTCCACACAGGTTCCCTACAGCTTTTGATGCACAGTCTGTTTCAAGACTGCCTTGAGACTTGGTTTAAAAATGAAAATATAGGATGATTGGAACCGCATCTCCAGAGCACATCAAAGATCGGACACAGTTTGGTTTCTGGCAGAACCCTCCCGGAGTTTTCTTTATATTTGTGTTGTAGAGTTTTATGTTTGTGTTGTAGGGATGAGAAGACGGCGAAGAAAAGGAAGAGTCTGGATTTACATCCCCTTTTTCTGTCCTGTAAGGAGACTCAAAGGAGCTTACAATCTTCTTTCCCTCCCTCCCGCCGCACCTGCCCCCCCACAACAAACAATCTGTAGAAGTCCAGTGGGGCTGAGAGAGCTCAGAAGAACTGTGACTAGCCCAAGGTCACCCAGCTGGCATGTGTTGGAGTGCACAAGCTAATCTGGTTCACTAGACAGGCCTCCGCAGCTCAAGCGGCTGAGAGGAGAATCAACCCCAGTTGCCCAGATTAGAGTACGCCTGCTCTTAACCACTACACCACACTGGAGAATGACAGACTGTCCCTTTTCACGAAGAAGAAGAAGAAGAAAGAGAAGAAGAAGTAGAAGAAGAAGAAGAAGAGGAGGAGGAGGAGGAGGAGTTTGGATTTATACCCCCCTTTCTCTCCTGTAGGAGACTCAAAGGGGCTGACAATCTCCTTGCCCTTCCCCCCTCACAACAAACACCCTGTGTGGTAGGTGGGGCTGAGAGAGCTCAGAAGAACTGTGACTAGCCCAAGGTCACCCAGCTGGCATGTGTTGGAGTGCACAAGCTAATCTGGTTCACTAGACAGGCCTCCGCAGCTCAAGCGGCTGAGAGGAGAATCAACCCCAGTTGCCCAGATTGAAATGGCCTGCTCTCAACCCACTACCATACTGGAGAATGACAAGACTGTCCCTTTTTCCACCCGAGAAGAAGAAGAAGAAAGAAAAGAAAAAGAAAAGAAGAAAGAAAAGAAAGAAAGAAAGAAGAAGAAGAAAGAAGAAAGAAGAAGAAAAGAAGAAGAAGAAGAAGAAGAAGAAGAAGAAGAAGAAGAAGAAGAGAAGAAGGGAGGGAGGAGGAGGAGGAGGAGGAGGGAGGAGGAGGTAGTTTGGATTTATATCCCCTTTCTCTCCTGTAGGAGACTCAAAGGGCTGACAATCTCACTTGCACTTCCCCCCCCTCACAACAAAGCCTATTAGTAGTAGAGTGGAGCCTGAAGAGCTCAGAGAACTGTATTTGCTTAAGGTCACCCAGCTGGCATGTGTTGGAGTGCACAAGCTAATCTGGTTCACTAGACAGGCCTCCATAGCTCAAAGCGGCTGAAGAGAATCAGCCCAGTTGCCCAGATTGAAATAGCCTGCTCTTAACCACGACACCACACTGGAGAATGACAGAGTGTCCCTTTACACGAAGAAGAAAGAAAGAGAAGAAGAAGAAGGAAGAAGAAGAAGAAGAAGAAGAAGAAGAAGAAGAAGAAGAGGAAGAAGAAGAAGAAGAAAGAAAGGAGGAGGAGGAGGGAGGAGGAGGAGGAGTTGGATTTATATCTCGCCTTTCTGTCCTGTAAGGAGACTCAAAGGGGCTTACCAACTCCTTGCCCTTCCCCCCTCACAACAAACACCCTATGAGGTAAGTGGGGCTGAGAGAGCTCCGAAGAGCTGTGACTAGCCCAAGGTCACCCATCTGGCGTGTGTGGGAGTGCACAGGCTAATCTGAATTCCCCAGATAAGCCTCCACAGCTCAAGCGGCACCACTGGGAATCAAACCCGGTTCCTCCAGATTAGAGTACACCTGCTCTTTTCCACTACACTACTGCTGTTCCAGCTGACACCAGCTGACACAAAGAGGAAGAAGGCTCCAGTTAGGACCACCAGCATTCTGGGATGAAGCCGCAGCGGAAAAGTGGTTGTAGCAGGAATCCTCAATGTGGTTCCCGTGGCCACCGTGGCACCAACTGATACTTTTCATGGTGTCCACTTTTTAGACGTGGAGGGGTGATTTTGCCTTACAAGGATTCAGATTAGCCACTGGAAATCTGGTGGGCCATACTTGCTGCCATGGGGGGGGGGGGACATGCTTGGGGGACTTTGTACTCTGTCGGGCACTCGGAGAATCCGCCCACAACCTGCCAGGCGACCTGAGCAGAACGGTGGGCGGACGGATTCTCCCTGATGATGGACGGTGCGGAACATAAACTGAACAGGTTGAAGAGAGGAAAATAATGTATCTCCTGCCTGGTCGTTCGTGCGGGAGCGACTTTAACCCAGGATTTTGCGAAAGGATTTTTGAAACTCCCCAGTTGTGGGAGAGCAAATGGGGCAGACTCGTTTTGGGGGGTGGGACCTGGGTAAAGATTCCCCCCAAAGGGTTTGTACTGTGCCCTACACCTGTTATATTTGCCCTGTGAAGAAACCACCATTGATTAGCAAATATGTCAAGCTCTTAAGGAGCAGCAGTGGCGTAGTGGTTAAGAGCAGGTGAACTCTAATCTGGAGAACCAGGTTTGATTCCCCGCTCTGCCACTCGAGCTGTGGAGGTTTATCTGGGGAACCAGATTAGCTTGTGCAATCCAACACAGGCCAGCTAGGTGACCTTGGGCTAGTCACAATTCTTCTGAGCTCTCTCAGCCTCACCCACCTCACAGGGTGTTTGTTGTGGGGGGGGGGGGGGGAGGGAAAGGAGACTCTAAGCCATCTCGAGTCTCCTTACAGGAGAGAAAGGGGGGGATATAAATCCAAACTCTTCTTCTACGCAGCAGTGGCGTAGGAGGTTAAGAGCTCATGTATCTAATCTGGAGGAACTGGGTTTGATTCTCCAGTCTGCCACCTGCGCTGTGGAGGCTTATCTGGGGAATTCAGATTAGCCTGTGCACTCCCACACACGCCAGCTGGGTGACCTTGGGCTAGTCACAGCTTCTCGGAGCTCTCTCAGCCCCACCTACCTCACAGGGTGTTTGTTGTGAGGGGGGAAGGGGAAGGAGACTCTAAGCCATCTTGAGTCTCCTTACAGGAGAGGAAGGGGGGGATATAAATCCAAACTCTTCTCAGCCCCACCTACCTCACAGGGTGTTTGATGTGAGGGGGGAAGGGTAAGGAAATTGTAAGCCCCTTTCAGTCTCCTGCAGGAGAGAAAGGGGGAATATAAATCCAAACTCCTCCTCTTCTTCTTCTTCCTCTTCCTCTTCCTCTTCTTCCTCTTCCTCCTCTTCTTCTTCCTCTTCTTCCTCTTCTTCTTCAATCACAATTCCTTCCCCACCCCCCACCCCCCACCCCGCCAACTTACTTCTCTACGCCTTCTTTTTGGAGTGGGCCGATGAGCATCTGAAACAGCTGAGAGCCCCTCTGGCTGGCTGCTTTCCCCTCTTCCGCTAATTACCAAGGAAGGCAAAGGCCTCGGCAATAGCCCTCTGAGCAAATTGAGCCTGGGTGAGCAGAACCCCGGGAGAGCCGGCTGAATAAGTCCGCATGTTTAAAGGCGAGGAAATTTATCACCTCCCTAAAAGTGGAGACGGTCGTTTTAAAAAAATCTCCTGGTGGCATGAGCTGAGCAGCTGCAGCTGCTGAGCTGGCGAGGAAATGGCTTTTATTGCCGCAAAAATTTCCCTGTGTTGTACACCCAGCGGGTCGGAGAGGAACACTTGAAAAGGTCAGGGGAATCTGTTTCCGCATCCTGATTCTGGAAGAAGGGCTGCATCTTGGCGGGGCGGGGGAGGGGACGACAAAAATTGCTGTTGATGGGAAATCACAATCAGAGAATCATAGAGTTGGCAGAGACCACCAGGACCATCAAGTCCAATCCCCCTGCAATGACGGAACACATAATCAAAGCACTCCCGACATATGTTCATCCAGCCTCTGTTTCAAAACCTCCAGAGAAGGAGACTCCACCATTCTCTGAGGAAGTGAATTCCACTGTCGAACAGCCCTGACGGTCAGGAAGTTCTTCCTGATGTTTAGGTGGGATCTCTTTTCCTGCACCTTGAATCCATTACTCCTGGTCCTAGTCTCTGGAGCAGCAGAAAACAAGCTTGCTCCCTCTTCAACGCGACATCCCTTCAAATATCTAAACACGGCTATCACGTCATCGCTTAACCTTCTCTTCACCAACTTAAACATCCCCAGCTCCCTAAGTCTCTCCTCATATAGGGCATGGATTCCAGACCTTTTACAATTTTGGTTGCCCTCCTCTGGATCACAGAGAGGCCCTCTTCACTGTCTCATCAACCACAGAAGCTCATCTGGTGGGTGAATGGGTCAGGGTCTTTTCAGTGGTAGTCCCATGATTCTGAAACAATCTGCCCAGGGAGTTGCACCTGGCCCCCTTATGGTCACTCTTTAAGAGGCAGCTGAAGACGTTTTTTATTCAGGACGCCATTCAATTGAAGTCTATAAAATTATGCCTGGGGTAGAAAATGTTGACAGAGATAATTTTTTCTCTCTTTCTCACAATACTAGAACCAGGGGGCATCCGTTGAAAATGCTGGGGGGAAGAATTAGGACTAATAAAAGGAAACACTTCTTCACACAACGTGTGATTGGTGTTTGGAATATGCTGTCACAGGAGGTGGTGAGGGCCACTAACCTGGATAGCTTTAAAAGGGGCTTGGACAGATGGATGGAGGAGAAGTCGATCTCTGGCTACCAATCTTGATCCTCCTTGATCTCAGATTGCAAATGCCTTAGCAGACCAGGTGCTCGGGAGCAGCAGCAGCAGCAGAAGGCCATTGCTTTCACCTCCTGCAGGTGAGCTCCCAAAGGCACCTGGTGGGCCACTGCGAGTAGCAGAGAGCTGGACTAGATGGACTCTGGTCTGATCCAGCAGGCTCGTTCTTATGTTCTTAATTAATTCAGTTCTGCTTAGTGTCAGGCCCCTTCCACACATGCAGAATAATGCACTCTCAATCCACTCTCAATGCACTCTGAAGCTGGATTTTACTGTGTGGAACAGCAAAATCCACTTTCAAACAATTGTGGAAGTGGGTTGAATGTGCCTTACTCTGCTTGTGCGGAAGGGGCCTCAGTTTTAGATTACTGATTTTGTATTGTAAGCCACCTTACGCAGGAGGTTAATAAAAGTTTTAAATTAAAAAAAAAAGAAATAAACGGAAACGCCGGTCAATGTCACCCTCTGCCCTTGGCAGGAAATGGAAAGAGGGTGCTGAGACCGAGACAGGAGGCTCCGAGACAGGAGCGTCAGATGGGCGTAGGAGTAAAAGAAGTTAAAGCCTTTTGGATTAAGTCTGGTTGGCCTTAGAAGGTGAGGGACCGATTTGCAGAAGCAAGCCGGCGCAGATCTTTCAAAACAAGAGTGTCTGACTGCAGACTGCTACAGACCTTAAACCGGGGTGATAGTGGTGGGGATGGGATCCAGTTTATCGGTGCATGAAGGATTAGTGCAGGAAGCTGCCCGACCGTAGCTCCTGAACTTGTGCTCTGTGCACAAAGGGCAGGGTTGCCAACGTCCAGCCGGGGGCTGGAGATGTCCCAGAATGACATCATTTCCCCTGGAGACAATAGCTGCTTCTGAAGGGGGGGTTGTATGCTGGACTCCCTCCCCTCACCAAACCTCCCCCTCATTTCTACAAGTGATTTTGGGGGATTCCCCCCATCTGCCGTTCCTGTTGGAGCCTTTTGAGGAGGTCATAAGAACATAAGAACAAGCCAGCTGGATGAGACCAGAGTCCATCTAGTCCAGATCTCTGCTACTCGCAGTGGCCCACCAGGTGCCTTTGGGAGCTCCCATGCAGGAGGTGAAAGCAATGGCCAGTGGACTGCGAGGGGGTGCGGGTGTCAGAGACATTTATTTCCATCCAGTGTTGCCAATTTCAGCCTGGAGAGCCACAGGGTTTCCAAGGCAAAAGACCCCGCAGTAGTGGTTTGTCATTGCCTGCGTATGTGTAGCAACCCTGGACTTCCTTGTTGTTGATACTAGAATCATAGAGTGGGAAGAGACCAGAAGGGCCATCAAGTCCAAACCCCTCCAATGCAGGAACATACAATCAAAGAATTCCCGACAGATGGCCATCCAGCCTCTCTTCCAAAACCTCCAAAGGAGGAGACTCCACCACACTCCGAGGCAGTGAATTCCACTGTCAAATGGCCCTGACAGTCAGGAAGTTCTTCCTAATGTTTAGGTGGAATCTCTATTCCTTCCTCTTGAACCTATTACTCCTGGTCCTGGTCTCTGGAGCCGCAGAAAACAAGCTTGCTCCCTCACCAACATGACATCCCTTCAAATATCTAAACATGGCTATCATGTCACCTCTTCATCTTCTCTTCACCAAACTAACCACCCCCGGCTCCCTGAGTGTCTCCTCATAGGGCAGTGGTGGCAAACCTTTGGTACTCCAGATGTTATGGACTACAATTCCCATCAGCCCCTGCCAATTGGCCATGCTGGCAGGGGCTGATGGAAATTGTAGTTCATAACATCTGGAGTGCCAAAGGTTCGCCACCATGGTCATAGGGCATGGGTTCCAGGCCTTTGACCATTTTGGTTGCCCTCCTCTGGACCCGTTCCAGCTTGCCAAAATCCT
>NW_025950184.1:0-10192 GCF_021028975.2 Sphaerodactylus townsendi | reverse complement strand
TTTAGTAATGGATAAGTAATTAATAGAAGTTAATAGAAGTAAAACTTCCATAAGAAGATTCAGGCGGGGAGTGTCATGCCCCCACAGAGGCTTTTGTTATTTCCCCATTAAGGTTCAGTTTCCCCATAGGTAGTATGGTTTTAGTTCATTGTTACGTCTTCTAAGGGAGGGAATTTAGTTAGCCCCTGCCCCTTTAAGAAATTTCCCAATAGGCAGTTTCCTTTTTTACCCATCAATCCCCTGTTTTAGCTCTTGCCAGTCAGTCAGAGCAAGGTGCCAAGGGTAGCTGGAAACTGGAATATTCATGACGTACATAGTAGTATATGGTGATATATAGAGCACAAGTTAAGGTTGATGATTGGAACCAGACAAAGATAGAAAGAACTAAAAGGAAGCAAGACATAGTGGACTTTCTCAAAAGCAGCCAAGAGGCGACACAGTCTACAGCTTCAAATCTGTTCAAGACAAGCAAGTACTCTGATTTAGATGGACCCAAGGGAGGAGTTAGGGTCTTGATTCTCTTAAGTAATAAACCTATTGTTGAACTGTTGAACCTGGCTTGTGTCTCCCCCACTCTGTCCTATCTAAGTACAGGGCACTAAAAACAGATTAACTTGGGGGGCAGAACAGTGATTAAGAACATAAGAAGAAGCCTGATGGATCAGACCAGAGTCCATCCCCCTCCCTCCCCTCCCCTTGCATGCCACCCCTCCCTCCCCCTCTGCTACTCGCAGTGGCCCACCAGATGCCTTTGGGAGCTCATATGCAGGATGTGAAAGCAATGGCCTCCTTCTGCTGCTATTGCTCCTGAGCACCTGGTCTGCTAAGGCATTTCTAAGCCCCTTTTAAAGCTATCCAGGTTAGCGACCATCACCACCTACTGTGGCGACATATTCCAAATACCAATCATGTGTTGCGTGAGGAAATGTTTCCTTTTATTAATCCTAATTCTTCCCCCCAAGCATTCTCAATGTATGCCCCCTGGTTTAGTATTGTGAGAAACAGAAAAATTTATCTGTCAACATTTTCTACCTCATGCATAATTTTACAGACTTCAATCATATCCCCCCTCATATCCTTCCCAAACTAAAGAGTCCCGGACGCTGCAGCATATCCTCATAAGGATGATGCTCCAATCCCTCAGTCATCCTTGTTGTCCTCTGCACTTTTTTAATCTCTTCAATATCCTTTTTGAGATGTAGCGACCAGAACCGAACACAGTACTCCAAGTCCGGTCACAACACTGCTTTGCATAAGGGCATTACAATCTTTTCCTAATAATCCCCAGCGTAGAGTTTGTTTTTTTCACAGCTGCCATGCGTTGAGTTGAAATTCCCATGGAACTATCAACAAAGACGCCCAAATCCCTTTCCTGGTCTGTATACGCGCTGACTCCTGTAGCGTGTATGTGAAGTTTGGATTCTTTGCCCCTATATGCATCACTTTACATTTTGCCACATTGAACTGCATTTGCCATTTCTTAGCCCACTCACCTAATTTATCAAGGTCCGCTTGGAGCTCTTCGTAATCCTTTGCGGTTCCCACCACCCTACATAATTTGGTGTTGTCTGCAAACTTGGCCACCACGCTACCCACCCCTACTTCCATTTATGAATAGGTTAAAGAGCACTGGTCCCAAAACGAATCCTTGAGGGACACAACTCCCTATATCTCTCCATTGGGAGAACTTCCCATTTACACCCACTCTTTGCTTCCTGTTTCTCAACCAGTTTTTAATCCATAGGAGGACTTCCCCTCTTATTCCTTGATTGCTGAGTTTTCTCAATAGTCTCTGGTGAGGAACTTTGTCAAAAGCCTTTTGGAAATCCATGTCCACTGGTTCCCCCTTATCCACATGCCTGTTCAGCTGGATGAAAGGGGACAGATATTTTTCTCCCCTTATCACAAGCCGACAGATAAAAAACAAGCCCTCCATTACAACCCTTACCATCCTCGACACCTAAGAGACAACTTACCCTATAGCCAGATGTTAAGAGAAATTCTACTCAGGAACACACTTTCCAAAATGAAGCTACTTAATTGATCCATACTTATTTTTTCTAGACTAGAGGTTATCCCACGCAAGTGTTACGGTCAGCTTGGAATCAAGTTTGTACAGTGCCACGCGACCAATTGTTAACACCAAAAATAAGAGGAAGGGAGACAGGCATAAAATGGGCACTAGACTTCACTCCCAGAGCGCAAGAAATTAAAAATATTATTATCAAACATTGGCATCTGGTCAGTGATATTCTGGGGTGCCAACAAATACCAAAAATAGGCTTCAGAAGGACTTCCAATTTGAAACAACAATTAGTCCATTCAGATTTTTTAAAGACAGACAGACCCGTCCCACCCATTATTGGACATTATAAATGTGGGCATTGCGGGCTATGTAAACAGTCACTCAATACTAAATTTGTTGAAGATCCAGTTACGGGTTATAAATGGCAACTACCCCACTGGTCCAATTGTAACACAACCAAATGCGTTTATTTATTGGAGTGTCCATGCCATTATATTTATATCGGAATGACGATCAGAAGTTTGAGGACTAGATTATTAAGATCACATATCAAATATAAGGTTAAAAAGACTGGAAGCACCCCTAGTTGGGCATTTTGTAAGAACAGGGCACAATGAGAAAGGCTTCACTTTTGTGGTTTTATACCATTGTGACCATTTGTCAGAAAAACGTGCTGACATCAAAAAACATTTATTACGCAGTGAGGCCAAATGGATACACAGATTCCAAAGTCATGTGGGAAGTGGGCTCAATAAAGAATTGGACTTTTCATGTTACTTATGAAATGAGTGGGGTTACTTCTTAAGGATAGTAGATAGAGCCCCAATTGAGTTCCACCTGGATTGTTACACTCAATTAGGTTATATAAGGATGTAGGTTTTAGTACAGCTATTATGCTGAAAATGCAGGAAGGAATAAGAGACGTGATGTTGTTCACTTATAATATAACGTAAGTATGAGCTATGGTTTTTTGATTGTATAACATATAAACAATTAGGAATTAGTCCTAATTGCTATTAATAGTAAAGGGTAATATAAAAAAATTAATGAAAGTAAATTGAGTTTTATTGTATATTGTATGTAAGATTTTGATGATAGAAGTGTGACCATTCAGATAAATTATGAGATATCTATCACATATGTATAGATCCCGTATGATCAGAAATTGGTACAGAACTAAGCATCACATCGCTGAAGAAGAGAAAGCTTGAAAATGGTCATTGAGTGCTTTCCGTTTGGATGTGATTAATTATTGAACTTTTGGAGGACTAAGTCCCGTGGTTGAAGCCAGGTTGGGAATCTGAGCAAGTTGGTTATTTCCCATTTTTGAGGCAAAGCCCTGAGAAGACAAAAGACTTTTGTCATATAAAGAGATCCGGCAGAATACTATATCAGTGACGATTCATTTCTCTGATATATATGCATTGCAAACAATGAATGTTAATTCTTATATGTATAGGTGGTATTACTAATTTGACTGCAAAATTAGCAAGTATTAAGCTGTGTTAACATATTATAAAGTCTGAGTAATGGTGCAAGTGGTTGGGTGCAACGCATTTTCCTATTGATATATGTCTGTAACATTGCATCTCTTCAGTTCTCTCTTTGAATGCAATCTGGGCCAGGGGATTTGGTAGCATTGAGTTTCTCAATGGCTGCCAGAACGTCTTCCTTATCTACCACTATCCTCTGAAGTTCCGCCAGTTCATTTCCTGGAAGCTTGGTTCCGGGTGCGGGAATTTTCCTCATGTCATAGGTGAAGATATGAATGCAAAAGAATTCATTCAGCTTCTCTGCAATCTCCCTGTCATCTTTTAGCACACCTTTTGTTCCTTTGTCATCTACCACTTCCCTAGCTGGCTTCCTACTTTTGATGTACTTGAAGAACTGTTTGTTGCTGGTCTTGATGTTCGCAGCCATGCGTTCCTCATAATCCTTTTTTGCCTCCATTACAGCTAACTTGCTTCTCTTTTGCCACCATTTGTGTTCCCTCTGGTATTCTTCATCAGTCAAGTTGGACTTCCATTTTCTAAAAGACATCTTTTTCTGATAATTTTCTCACTCCCTTGTTAACCATGGTGGCTTTCTTTTGGATTGGGTGCTGCCTTTCCTAACCTGCAGAACACATTCCAGCTGAGCTTTTATGACTGTGTTTTTAAATAACCTTAAAGCATCCTGGACAGTTTTGAGCTTCCCGTGCACTATGCCCCTCATCTTTGAGAAATTTCCCTTTCTGAAGGCGAATTGTAGTTGTCACTTGTTTGCATGCAGAGATACTGAATCTGACAGCATTGTGATCGCTGTTCCCTATCGGCTCAACAACACTGACTTCCCACACCAGGTCCTGGGTCCCACATAGAATTAGATCTAGGATCACCTCTGCCCTGGTTGGTTCCACAACCATCTGCTCTAAGCCACAGTCATTTAGCATATCCAGGAATGCTCTCTCCTTACTATGACCTGAATATGCATTTTTCCAGTTTATGTGGGGATAGTTAAAACCGACTACAATACACAAACGCATTGCATCAACCGCTTTTATATATGTGCATCATAAACAACAATAAAGTGCATAAATGGTGAAGTTCAGTGCAAAACACAACAAACCGTGCAATTCTAACAACAATACAAATTATGATGGTTTCAATTGCAGCATTCACTTATCACGCCTTTAACACATCTCAGTAATATCCTTGTCATGTCTCAAGAAACAGGAGTCGGAGGAACAAAACATAGTACTTTATTCCATAGCTGCTACTCACACATAGCTTAAAATCACTCTGCAGCTGTGCTCAATATAACACACTTACTAATTACCAATTACAGTGCAACAGCTGCAGACTCTTAAAACCATACAATACATTACACCCCTTCACCCCTAACTCCTGTAATAATATCTGGTGGGATTCTCTTTTCGCTCGCGATCGTCTCGGCTCCCGCTCTGGCTCCTGGAGTCTGTGTTTGTTCCTGGTTCTGCCAAAACAATTGGACCCTTTGCTGTTTCCTTATCCTGCATCTCCGTCTGCGCCCTTAACGCCCCAGGTTCCTCGGGGACAATTGGACTATTTACTGCTTCCTCATCCTGCAGCTCCATCTGACCCATTACAGCCCTCGATTCCTCAAGGACCTGGGGTTCCTGATCTACTGTTGGACCTGGCACTCTCTTCCTTACTTGGTCAACATGTCTGCGGATCTACCAGCCCTTCTTCAGTTTCCACCCTATAAGACAAAGGGGCCCTGTTGGCTGCCTCACAACTGCTGGGACTAGCACGGACCTGCTCCATAATTTCGGACATACACCGTATCATCCCTATCAAAATGTCCGAGGTGCTTTCAACGCTTGGTCTTCTTTTAGCCGGGCCGATCATCAGCTGAATCGGGGATGCATTAGTTGGCTAGCGTCGTGGGATTTCGATTCATTAGCAACTCCGCTGGGACTCCTCCCGGTGGCTGTGCGATTGTTATGTACTCGTGTTAAACAAAAAAAATTAGCCAACCGGCGGTTGCCAATCCCCCTCTACTATTAGCATAATGCATCGCTTTGTTGTATGCGCACCATCGCTTTCTGCCTGCCCATTAGTAGCCGGATGAAAAGGCCCGAGGTAGCCTGGCGAATAACACCATTAGCCAGGAATACTCTAAACTCCTTAGATACAAACGCTGTCCGATTATCCGATACCATTATCCGGGGAGGCCATGGGTGAAGCAAAATAACTTACGCCAGTGCCCTAGGTACTGTTTGTGATGTCATTGACATTACTGGCTTTTCTTCTAGCCATTTGGAATATGAATCCACTACAATGAGAAACACCTGGCCCTGGAAAGGCCCTGCCAAAATCAATATGTACCCTTGACCACGGTCTTTTTGTGGACTCCCATTGATAGGTAGAGGGCCTGAGGTGGGAGCAGGTGGCGTTCCTGACACTCCCTGCACCTGGCCACCCATTTCTTCTATTTAAGCTGCTCAATCTTTGGCCACCACACATAGCTTTCGGGCCAATGCCTTCGTTCTCACTATTCCAGGGTGCCCTTCATGCAAGGCCTCCAGCACCCTAATCCTTAAAAGCCGCTGGGATCACTACTCTATTTCCCCACAGTAAGCACCCCTTGTGGACAGATATCTCGTGCTGCCTCATTCCAAATGGTCTAAATTTTTCCTCTAACTTGCCCAATGGCCAACCCTTCCATACCCAATTCAAGAATTTCGGGCAAGCACTGGGTCATTAGCTGACCTCTCTGCTATTTCTGCAGCTTGCACTGGAGGCTCTGATAGCTAATTCCAACATCAAAACCTCCAAAGAGTGGGGAGTGATCTTCCTCCTCGCTTTGTACTGGCAAGCGACTCAACGCATCTACATGCCCAATTTTCTTTCCCGACTGGTGCTGCAAGGCATAATTATATGCATTCAGAAGCATTGCCCACCGCGGCATTCTAAGGGGACAATATCTGTGGTGTCTGGCGCTCTGAGAAGAAATAATCCCAACAGCGGCTTATAGTCTGCTAACAATCACAAATGAGTGGCTGCCCTGCACGTAATCATGAAACTTCTTAACTTTAGCCACTATTGCTAATGCCTCCTTATCTGTTCGCACATAGTGCGCGGCTCCGTTGCGAATAGCGTCCTGGGAATAATATGCAATTGGAGCTTCCCGCATATCCTCCAATTGATGGCTCAACACTGCTCCAACTCCACCGCGGGGAGGCATCGCCATGCGTCAAAAGGTCAATGGCTTCCCTCTCATCAAAATGAACCCAATACACCTTCTGGTGACGACGTCTTTTGACATCTCGGGAATGCCTTCTCGTGCTGACTTGTCCGCTGCCACACTGCCCGGCTTATCACAATAAGCGGTGCGGTGGCTCTGCTCACTATTGACCTTATAAGCGCACAAGAATGAATGGTAAGAATTTAGCTTAATCCCAAAAATGCCTGTAGCTCTTGCTTTGACTGTGGTGCTGGAAGGGCATCCTGGATGGCCCTCACCTTTGCTGATGTCGGGTGGATTCCCCTTGCATCTACCATGTATCCCAAAAACTCTACTTAGCTACTCCAAACACACATTTTTCGCAGCTTGATGCGCAACCCTACATCTGGGAAGCACTGCAGTACTTTCGTTACCCGTGTCATCAGTTCCTCCTCGAAGTTGCACCCACTATCAAGACATCATCAAAATACGGTATGACTCCCGGCAAGTTTCTTAATATTTCTTCCATCAAACTCTGGAATATCCCAGGAGCTACACTCACTCCAAATTGCAGCCGCTTTACTCTGAATGCCCCCCTGTGAGTCACTATAGTCTGGGCTTCTGCAGTGGCATCATCCACTTCCAGCTGTTGGTATGCCTCGCGGCTAGATCTAATTTTGCAAAAACCTTTTTTCCCCTGCCAATGTTGCTAACAACTGACTGACAACTGGCACTGTAGATGCGGATGTTTCTGCAATGCCTTGTTAATTATTGCACTTATAATCAGCACAAATGCTTTTTTCCCCATCGGTGGCCTTCAGGGGGGTCACAATTGGAGTTTCCCACTTTGCATTACCACTGGCTCCAATATTCCCTGTTCCAATAACCGATCTAGTTCTGCATCCACTTTAGAGCGCCAAAGCAAATGGTATAGGTCTGGTGATTTTTTAGGCGTGTTAGGGGTACTGAAGGATCAAGATACAATGATATAGATGGACCCTTATGCTGCCCCAGTCCCTCAGCAAAACACACTCTTAAATTCTTCCACTAGCACCTCCGTGTTAACTTGCTAACCTCATGAATTCCAGTGATTGCAATTCCACAACCTCCCAAACCAGTCCAACCCCAAGAGGCTCGTCCGCCTTCCTTCCACTAATGTAATTTCAAACATCCATCAAACATATGATATTTTACATGGACATTACACATGCCCAACCACGGGTACCCTATGTCCTTGATAATCCGTGGTGGTAAGTCCACAAAGATTGAATGTCCAAATCACCCTGTGGGCAAAATGTTTTATAAGTGTCCCATGAAGCGATGGAGAAGGCTGACCCAGAATCCACTTCCATCACACAAGAGACAGCCTGGATCTTCACAGTCACCGACAACTTACGCTGAATCTCCGGGTTGCACGTGGTTAATTACATCAGCTGCGTCAAACACCATCCCGCACTGCTCATGTGGGGGTTGGCCAGTCAAACCAGCTACATGGGGACCGGCAAGGTGCATCCACAGAGTGTGTAAGCAGATGAGCGGGGTTTATGTCTTCTTGGTCCCTGATGCCTTTTTTCTCTGCACACACTCTCCCAATATGCCCCCAGTGTTTACAACAGAAACATTGTGCCTCTTTAAATTTACACCTTTCTCTCTCATGGGGCCCACCGCAACTCATACATTTCTCTGTTAACATCCTCCCCCTCTGTTGTGGTGGTCTTCCCATCTTCATTACACCTTGCTGCAGTCTCTGAATTTCACCATTACCCGGGTCTACAGTCCCACTGCCAGCTGTTTGCAATCTCTGTGGGCTCCTGGCCGCAGCACCTCCCGAGTAGAATGCAGCAAGTTCAAAATTCAGGTTTTCTTGGTATGCCGTTTGAAAAGTCAAGTCTTGTCTTTGCCAGCAGCAACTTTTTGCAATGAGATTGCCTCTCTCCAGGCCACAGACCAGACGATCCCTTAACATTTCTTCCAAATTGGAGAAATTACATTTATTACTTAACCGCCGTAAGACTGCAACATAATCTGCAATGCTTTCAGTCCCCTCCTGATCACGTTTATAAAAAACACTCCGTCTAATATTTCTGGCCGGTTGGGGAATGAAATGGTTCCTTAATGCAGTCCAGTATTTCTACAAAGCGGTGTTGCTGATAAGTCTCTTGGCGCTATCAATGCTGAAGCGAGGTCGGCACGCCTTCACCACAGAGGCTCAAAAACCGCGGCTCTTTTTTTTTCTGGGTCTGTTATGCCATTTGCCAGAAGATAAAATTCCAATCGGGCCTCATAACTCTGCCACTTCAAAGGAAACTCCAAATTAAACTGTTCCAGCTGCCCTTGAAAGGCCATAATTTACTCACAGTCCTTGCTTCACAAAACTTGCTAGACTTCGTCCTTAAGTTTATCCTCGTCGCCAATTGTCATGTCTCAAGAAACAGGAGTCGGAGGAACAAAACATAGTACTTTATTCCATAGCTGCTACTCACACATAGCTTAAAATCACTCTGCAGCTGTGCTCAATATAACACACTTACTAATTACCAATTACAGTGCAACAGCTGCAGACTCTTAAAACCATACAATACATTACAATCCTCTTTTATCTTTAATTGTCACGTAACTTCGTATCCATAATCCTCAAAGGGACAAAACCTACTGTACTCAGAGACTTTGCATAGGCTGCAGTGTGCTGCATCAACGATTCATCCAACTCTTTTTATATAGAAAGTGCTGAATAGCTTAACATCTGAATGATAGGCGGACTGGTCAATGTCCAATCTGAATGCTTGAAATTGCTTGGAGTGAACGGATTGCGCTATTATAGCCATTTTCGAAAAAATCTTCAGATTATTCTGTAAGTCTTAGTTGGGATCTGTGCAATATATATATTTACAAACTTTAATATTTCAATTCATAATTTTACAATTTTACCCATTTAATAAATTATTTAATAAATTATTTATATATTTATACAAAATATTTCTTATATACAATTCTTAAATATTTTTTTAAAAAAATTGGTTTGAATACTTACAATCATTCAAGGTGAAACTTTCACATCCATTCATTTCCCCATCTATCTTACTGGTATCTTAAAATCTACCATTTTATAGTCATTGCACTTTTTAAAAAAATAATCTTTATTCAGTTTTAGATTAACAACATACAATAACTAACAGTTTCTACTGATCATTATCTCTATACAAACATATCCATATATAAGAACATAAGAACAAGCCAGCTGGATCAGACCAGAGTCCATCTAGTCCAGCTCTCTGCTACTCGCAGTGGCCCACCAGGTGCCATTGGGAGCTCACATGCAGGATGTGAAAGCAATGGCCTTCTGTGACTGTTGCTCCCGAGCACCTGGACTGTTAAGGCATTTGCAATCTCAGATCAAAGAGGATCAAGATTGGTAGCCATAAATCTCACCACACTACATAATTTGGTATCATCTGCAAACTTGGCCACCACGCTACCCAC
>NW_025950183.1:0-10194 GCF_021028975.2 Sphaerodactylus townsendi | reverse complement strand
AAGCACTGAACCTGGTTAACAGGGCAGCCCCAGCTGACCCCCCCCCCCTCCGGGCCCTTCAGACAGCAACAACTGTCTGGCACATCCCCCAAGGGACTGGAACAGAAAGTTACTTGGTGCCACTTGAGTGCATACCCATTTAGTGACACCCCTTCCTGCCGGGTAGCGAGCTTTTCACATGGCCCCAAGGTGTGCACTATTGAGCTCTCCACTACCTCAGACCTCTTATTGAGGCCCCCAACATGGGAAAGTCCGGCATGCAGGCTCTGCCTTCCCGAAAAAGATGTGCTCCTATGCCCCAACTGCCACAGAGCTGTTGACTGCAGCTCCCGCCCCAGCTTCCTAAGCCCGGAGTCACCAGCTTATTGCAAGCTGCTTAGCCACTACAGTAAAGCATATCTCATGGCATGTAGCCAACTGTCCATTTCCCGTTCGGACAGGTGAACTCCAACAGGCTGAAACAGCACTTCCAGTGCATGGGATATCTCAGACTGCGGGACAACCTCACTGCCATATTCCGTACCACTTGGGCTGCGAGCTTATAGGTCTCACTTCTGGAGACCAACTGCATGCACCATAGCAGGTCACCACATCTCTCTGCCCAACTTGGACAAGTGTGTGCCAACAGGGCAAAACAACGTTGCCTGGTAATGGGAGGTTTCAACCAGTGGGATAACCTCACCGCATGACTGCCATCCCACGTGACTGTATCCTTGCATATCATATACCTGGCCCCTCTGAGTAGGGATGATCCGCCCAGCTGTGGAATCGTGGCATGCGGTGAACCACATCAGGAAACTGCATCATAGATCAGCAGCAGCAGCACATCCCCTTGCAAACCATGTAATCTGAGCCAGCTAGCGTAATGATGGAGTCCCGCCCCATCTGGATCGAGCAGCAAACCAACAGGTCCAACAGTCCAAGCTGCGTCCGACAATCCATACACCAGTGTGCTGGCTCGCTGAGACTAAAATGAATAAATTAGAGTACATTGAGATTGCATGTGCACTCTGTAAACTAACAACTGCCAACAGTCCAAATTTGCTCTAGGGCAAACTGTCCTGAGTGGCCCCTGTATAGCCCTAACATGGTCCAAAATCCCTGGTGGGTAAACCCCGAGACGCCAGTCAGAGACGTACCCTGGAACAAACAACCATCTAAACAGGGGAGACCCATCCCAGTGACCAATAAAGTTGTTGGCCATTGACCAGGACCGCTGCAGTGTCATCAACCAGGCCTGAAGACCCCGTGGTGTGAGTCGAGAATTAAAACTGTCCCTCCTGCAGGCTGGTCAGTTTGAAACTGCCTATCACCGTTGACACCAATGACACTTCATCAAACTGAATGGCCTGGGATCCTTCACCTGTCTTAATAGGTGCTACCACCCAGTACCATGGAAAAAGGGGGGGGGGCAAAAGGCCAAGGGAGGAGTCGCACGAAAAAAGACCACTTCCAGATAGGACACCCATGACCCAGGTAAGGCCAATACTGTTTGTAACAGTTCTTTGGTGATAGGCTGCTGGCCGCCGTGAGATTGCGGGGAGGACCCACGCCAACTCACTACCATCTTGCGAACCAGAAAGAGCAATTGAAACAGGGTTCCCCAGTGTTTTCCAGAAAAGGAAAGGGCCCTAGTAGGACTTGCAAAGTTCATGCACAAAACCCACCGGCTCCCGGTAACCAAGTACTGAAGCAGGAAACTTCAAGGAATACCCTAGTGTTACCAAAAGGTCTCCTGGCAAAGCAAGATAAAGGAAATCGGCCACTACTAAGAACTGGAGGACTCCATCCATGGTCATATGCTGCTCAGGTTCCACGGCTGATCTGGAAATTCATCTGGCTGCCGATTGCCTCAAGGGCTAGGGAGTGGAAACAGTCCATCTGGTGACAAAATAAACTGTTGGCAATACCATTGGTAATACCTGTAATAAACTGGCTTTACAAAGACATCAATTAGTCACCATAAAGATACCAACTCCAGGATTAAGCACCCAACCCTTGCCAAAGCAGCTGGATTGTCTGTCAACCGCTCGTGCCACCTCCAGGCTCTCATAATCTTATTTGAGCTGTTGGAGGAAGCACTAATAGCTAAAAGCCATACAGTCGCCCGTGGACTGTGCAAGATGGGCCCGAAGCCCGTTCCAGTGCTACGACCAGTGGTGAGATTCAGCAGGTTCGCACCACTTCGGCAGAACCGGTTGTTAAAACCAGAACCAGTTGTTAAATTATTTGAATCTCACCACTGGCTATGACCCTGCTGGCAAAGTTAGGTGCCGTAACAGGGAAAGCATATCTAGGAGCTGCTTAAAAAGTCAAGCACATATCAACACTTGTCCCTATGAATCCAAGAACTGTGGAGAAAATACAGGGAAGACACGTTTCTCCTTAAAAGAAAACCCTGGCCACAAAACTTGGTAACTTGGTAAGAGCCCCTTGGGGATGGGGCGGTATAAAAGTATAAATAATAAATAAATAAATAAATAAATAAATAAATAAAACAAACTTGGGGGACCCCTGTTACCCGTCAGTGTTGCCAATCCTTCCTGATCACTAGAAGTGAACATGAAACCAAGTAGAAAAAAAAATGGAAACCCTTACTACTTGCTTAAGACTGCTCATGTATCACACATATAAGAGCATGAAGCAGGAAAAAACCCTTTCATTTGTGCCAATTCCAACAACTTGTAATAAAACCCTGACTGTCACTTAGTAGGCACAGAAGGATGATTGCCTCTGACAGATTTTGTGCATTGTATAATGTCAGTATTGAACCATATACAATTGGCTTCATCAGCAAGGAATCTGCCCAACCAGAGCCAGCCCCAATTAACTTCTGCGCTCTGACAAGAACAAGTTAGTCTGGTCAGCCAGTTTAAGGCATAATGGACATAATCAATTTCAACATATCTGGCTATTTGTCCATAAATCTTCACGTTTTGGGGATTATTATTTTTTTTAAAAAAATTATTAATTACTCATTTATTCAAAACCTTCCTGTCACTTGTCTTGGGCTCAAGGTTTCTGACAAATGTAAAATTTTAACCTAGTGCCAAAAGAACCGCACAATAATGTTAAATACTGGTGTTTGCATCTCTCTGCCCTTTGGCAGGAAGCAGAAATCTTTCCACCCTCCAGCTGGGTACAATCCCCAAGAATCTTGTCCAACATTAACTGGAAACAGCTTTGGTAAAGGAAATGGACAGTACTATGGTCCCAGGAAATGGTAGGCAATTCTTTTGCCATCTCAACTACCATTGCAGAAGTCCATCAAGGGACCATCAGGCGAGCCCTGTCATCTTTAACATAGGTGTACTTAACATGGTCTGCCCATGTAGTAAACCACCTTGAGATTTCCTATAGGCCACAGAATGGGAATTCTAGAGACAAGGGATGCCCTGTAGGGCTGTTATGTTGATTGCTGAGAATAAAATTTCTATCCCCTATCTCATTGAAATATTATCAGAATAGCCCAGCCAATTTCCTTCTGATTCTATCAAAGCATTTAATAAAGGTGTTCAGGTACATAGGTCACTGGGGGAAGATGGTGGCTATAGTCACAGTATTTAGTCATAGAGTAACATAATAAATTCTGCTCACTTATTATTAAGTATAAATGCTAATAGTTAAATGCCGTAGTTTTCCATAGTGCCAAATTGAAGACCTGCACTTACTGAGAAAACCAAATCCTCATACTGGACTTTCCTATTTTTTAATGCACCACTTCAATCAGCTTTTGTGTAAAACTTCCAATAACCACTTTTCAAACCTTGCTGACAATAATAACAGCCTTACCCTAGCCCTTTGCTATGTTCAAAGCCCTTCACAGGCATTATCTCAGCCAAGAATCTTCTAAGTAACTGAACTTATAGAAAGTATTGCAGGATATATTTCCATTCACATAGATTCTAAACACTTTACTTCAGTAGCAAGAATAGTTTTCTCTGATATACAAAACATTGCAAGGTGCCAGCATTAGATTTTAAAACAGTAACGTCTAGCATAATGAGCACTAGAATGTATCTTCACATTTTCTTGCTATAATGGAAAAATACATGGAAAATCTCTGTGCTGGCATCAGCTGTTCCCTTTCTCAAAACAGTAGCCCTGACGTGGAAACCATCTATGTCAGGCACCAAAATGCTATAATCAAAGGTACTAGAAATCAGTCATAGCTGGTGTTATCTTGATGTTCATAACATGTTTGTCCTACAATTCCAAACATCTCCCTGACCATCTCCCCCCCCCCATTTTATCTGTACTAGGAAGTGCAAGAATGTGCTTTTTTTTTTTTGTTCAACCTGTGCTGGCTGGATCACAAGCCAGCACAAGCCAGATCTGTTAAATCTATCTCAGTTACTGAGATACTGCACTATTTGTGTTCAGCCAATAGTTCCCCGAGATTTCTACACTAATGTGGTGAATCATAAACTTATAAATTAAGCATAGATAAACAATTCACTAGTAAGGAATTTTTGTGCTCTCCTGTCTGCTCACCACCCACTTGGCCCTTTCTAAGACCCAAGCCTTTATGGGCCTGCACAGCCTTTCACAGGCCTCAATAGGCCTTTCCAGCCTCCAGAGGCCAGCCAGGCCCTCCCAGGCATTCATGGGCCAGCCAGGTCCTTAAAGGCCTCTCTGGGCCTGCAAGGCCTTTACAGCCTCCTGGAGGCCTGCAAGGTTATCCCAGGGCATTGATAATGATGAAATACCTTCACCATCTCTTCAGTTTAGAAAGAGACCTGAAACAGGATAACACATAACAAAAGGCCTTGATGATAATCCCTTACAAATACCTTGCATGATATGAGAAAAACAGCAAACCCCCCCCCCCCCACACACACACTTTTGTCTACAATAACCTGGGGGAGGGGGCTGGAACTGGGAGACCAAGTAGTAAGTAGGTCACTCTGGCCTAGCCTGGTAGTCCGTGCGGAGAGTGAGGCAATAAAGCCTACGGGCCATGTTGCACTGGCTAGCAAAATGGTCCCTGCTGGGAGGGGGGGAGGGAGAGTGAATGCATCATCAAAGGCCGCATGGTCAGGACTGCCCTAGCCTGAGGTACCTTGGCATCAGAGATGCAACAGGGAAAACAGAGTTCTTCCCTGCCTCCCCCCATTCAAGTAGCTGTAGCTGCAAGGCTCAACAGGCCTCCAAAACAACGCAGCAACTTACAGCCGAGAGAGCAAGTGCTCCGCTGGCCTTGGGAAGAGGCCCTCCTCTCAATTCGTGGCCTTGCAAGAGGCCAATTTCAGCTGGGCAGCCATTTTAAAGACTCGCCCGGCCCCTGTCACATGCTGGTTCCTAGTCACATGACAGGACCCAAGTTAGATCCGCAGAGAGGAGGGCAGCTGCTCACCCCTCTCCTGCCACAACGGTGCTTCAGGTTAATTCCTGGGGCACGTTTTATTGTTGCTACTAAATTTATATGATGCTTCTTGTTGTTCGTATACATGGTACATAGGGCAATGACAAACTCATGACTTATTTATAAAATCTTCTAACCCAGGAGAAACTCTTGGTAATATGCAGCGTGTCTGTCCCTTTAGATACTTGTTTGATGCCAAAATAATCTTTTCTGTCTTACGGGGGTTATTCCCCTCCACTCATTTCATCCTACTGTTATATCTGATTGCTGCAGCTGCCCTCAAACAGGAATACAATACATTTCTGTCTAAAGAAATAAAGGTGGGAAATAATTTCCTGGTGTGATTTTCCCTTCATTTCTTGTGAGGAAATGTCCCTACCACCAACTTCATTGCCTAAAGACTGAATCAGAAGCCACTTCATAACCATTTCATGGCTCAGTTCTGCTTGATTTTTCATGCTCTTTGATCCCTAATTTGGGTGTGAAGTTCGGTTAATTTGAATCTGGCCTTTGTGACTATATTTTTACATGGATTTGTGTTTTGATTTCCCACATAATGCTTTCTTTCTTCTAAAGCTAATGAAGAAAATTAAGATTCAATTTGAATGACCGGGCTTCAGTTGAATGAAGGACACATTTCCCTATTGCCCCTGGATTTTATGTTCATTTTATCTCTTCAAGCTGAAGATATAATTGTCTTTTATTGCCTTGATTCAACCCACCTAATGTCTGCAGTGCACAAGTTTTATCCTGAATCTGTATACTTCTGGATTTCACACAATCCACGCCAAAAGCTATGCACATGGCAACATTATGATTGTAGTATATTGTCAAAAATAAAATTAATCACCCCATAGCCTAGTTCACCCTATTCTACACACACCAAAGGAATCTATGGTGCAAACAAAGTGACCATGCAAACTGTGATGCTGTTCGTCAAATATCCCACAAAGCAAGGCTAAATAAAAGTTACCTTCCTAAAAGCAAATCAGGAGTTTTCAAGTAAACAGAAGTTCTCTCATGCCTTCTCCTAATTGTCACTTTCTGTAGATGTCAAGCTAACAGTGTGGCGGAATCTAATTTCCTTGTTTGATTCACCATGAAATTAAACTGAACTGACAATTTTTATTTTCACCTGGCAAATTCATCCAACACTATTTAAATCTAGTTAATCAAGTACAGTTATCTGCTGCACACACTCATCTTTCCATACCACACCTCTGATTTGCAGTATCCCACATTCAGATCTCTTTCCAACAGCCTGGCACTGGATTACATTTACAGTTTTGTAAGGTGTAAAAAAATGCATGGACATAGTTAGTAGAGCTGCCAGAAAGTGTATCATGTCACAGAATTGCTCCTGAGAGATGAAGGGCAAGGGGAGAAAGAGGAAGAAAAACAATGAAGGAATTGGGGGTGGGGCTTATCCATCAGTTGTTTTTTTTCTGGGATATGTAATCTGGTGAGACTTGATTGTGTAGCACAGCAGAGGTGAATTCTAAGCCTAGTTTAGCCATGAATTTATCACAGACTTGGATAAGCAATGTAATTAGGTAATTGTAGCCTTTGGACTGAATGATCCTGTGCTCCCCCCACCCTCAGTGCAGGACACAGTTCTTAATTGCTTGCAAGCTTATTCATCCTTCCTAGGTTTAATTCTAATTCAGTTTATCAGAATTTACTTATAAATCAGCTATCATAGTATAGCACTGATTGAGTCTTTTAACATTATGGGGTTCAAGAGGCACAATGAGTGACACAGTGAGAAATATAGACAGTAGCTGTTTATAAATTTAAGCATAGAAAATAGTATGTATGCTTCTCTATTCACATCCCTTGGCCCCTTGACTTTGCTGTTTACTGGGAGATCAGGGATGCAGGCGCGGCATTCAGCACAGTGTCCCAGTGCAAAGGCCACCTGCCAGCACATTCATCCCTCTGCTGGGGCAAGTGACCTGGGTAGGGCAAATCTGCCAGCATGGCCTCATGCTATTGCCAATGGTGGATTCACCTTTTACCTGTAATTGCTCCCTAGTTTTCATTTTGAAGTCTCCTGCTAAACAATCTAGAGTGTCAGTATATAGAATCCAATTCTTTTCAAGAGTCATTTCACATCTGTATAGTGTGTCTTATGGTGATAACCACACTGGTGCTTTCTGACAAAAGTTTAGGTTTACATTTATTCCATATTCTTAATAAGGCATGTTTTATATAGTGATTATTAAAATCCTTGTTAACTTTAACTTTATCATACCATAAATATACATGACCACCAATTTTCAAGTCATGTTCTTCGAAATCCAATAATCTTCTGTTGTTGTTTTTTAAATGAAGTCCCTTTTTTAATCCAAACTAAACAATAGGAAGCAGGAGTCATTTATACTTAATTCAAGTTTTTTTCCTTTGCCAGATAAAATGTGCTATGTCTTTCAGCCATTGTTTGATTAAAGTATTATTTAACAGAATTGGTATTGTTTGAAATAAAAATACATTCTTGGTAAAATACTAATTTTATTTACTGAAATTGTTCCCAAGAAGAATTTTATCAAATTCTTCTACTTAATTCTATGTTTTAATACAATTGTTTTGAAATAGCTTGCAGTTCTTATTTAATAACACCACACAAAAGTATACTTCACCTTTTCCTCAATTTTAAATTCTGTGTTACTCATCAGCTCTATTTGACCTTATAAAATCATATTTTAGTTATAACTTTTGTCTCCTGTGTATTAATTTTACATCTTGCCAATGCACCAAACTTTCTCAGTCTAGTCATTGATTTAGGTGCCTTTACATGGTTTTCCAGAGTTAACACCAAATCATCAACAAATAATCTCAATTATTATACGTTCAATCTTCTCACCCACCCTTACAGCTCTATTTAGAACTTTCAACACAAGTATAAACAAGAAAGGAGAGAGTGGGAAGCTTGTTCCCTTCTGTATCTCATATGGTTTCATTAAATCTCCATTAACAATTGTTCATGCAGTCTGTAGAATATAAATTGATCTCACCCATTTTATCAAATTATCTCCAAAGTTCACAGGCGTAGTTAGGAAAAATGGAGCCCGGGGCAAAATCAGAGTTTTGCACCGCTGCCCCCACCATAGGGGCAGCTGCCCTCCCCCACCATGGCCAAACAACATTTTTTGCATCAGGTCATCTCAAAGTCACCATCACATTATAGAACATGCCCCAGCTCACAAATCTGAACACAGCAATGGGCCATGCCACACAGAGGAAATAAAATGTTTTGACAACATTTTCAAAATGCTTTCAAAATGTTTTATTACTGCCGTGAAAATGTTTTATGGTGTTATAGCCAGCACCCCCAATTGCCCCCCAGATTGGAAACACAGCACAGAGCCAGGAAGGAAAGGAGGGAGGGAGGGAAAGGACAGGGACATTTTAAAGCTGCTTCACCCTTTTCAGCAGTAGCTAGGGAAAAAAAAACATTTCTCCAAGAGGGCATATAAAGTCAGATAGAAAGCATACAAACTTCAAGGACATGTACCTCGGACCTATACTGAGGTGTACCTGTTTGGTGCATATTAAATACACACATTTGTCCTTGACACAATATATTTTCAAAAGGGGATTTTGGAAGTGTTTTGGGCACCACATATATCACTTATTTACCTTATACCTCAATTGCCAACCCAACACGGTTTACATCATTTTCCTGTTCTCCATTTTATTTTCACATTAATCCAGTGAGGTAAGTTAGTTTAAGAGTGTGCCTGGCTTAAGATGACCCAGCAAGCTTCCATGGCAGAATGGGGAATTTGAACCTGGATCCCAGCTCCAGCTCCAGCCATTAAATCAAACTTGTTTTGATGGCATATCCCAGTGCAAACCTGTTTCCAATGAAATTTCACAACAATGTGGGATTTTCCACCCTACCTACCCTCCAATCCCAAGATTCTCTCTTTTACCTCCAGGGGGAAAGATTAATATGAAGGACCACACTCCCCGACCTCAATTTTTTTTTTAAAAAAAAACCCACTCTGTAAAATACCTACCCACAAGCAGACAGAAGCAGGCTTGCCCCCTCCCTTGCAAGAAACTGGGGCATGACCTTAAAATGGCAAATCAAGATAACATTTTGGACAAGCACAGAGGCGTGGGGGGAATGGTGCCAGGGGCAACATCTGTTCTGGGAGCCTCCCCGCACTTCATTTACCATAGCCGGCGAAGCCTGCTGCGGGCTGCCCCTCAACCCAGCCCTGCCAGACTGCTCCTTGCTCAACCCTGCAGGAGAAGGCTCAGCTAGTGTGCACAGGGCTGGGGGTGGCATGGCTGGCACTGCAGAGGGCGAGCTGACTGGGGAGAGGGCCTTCCCATTTGCATGCTAGGAAAGGTGGCTGTGCTGGGATCGGCCTCTCCCTGGCCAGAGCAGTCTCTGCAGCACCAGCCACACTGCCTCCAGTTCTGGGCTTGCTGGCTGAGATTTCTCCTGCGGGCCCAGCCGACCTCAACTCTACCTCCCTGTCTAGCATGCTTGAATGGGAAGAGGCGCCAAGGCCAGCTGGCTGGCCCTGCAGGGGAAGACTCAGCCAGGGAGGCTCTGCAGCACCACCCAGGCCAGCCCCATCCCTCGGCGTGTCAACTGAGGCTTCTCCTGCAGGGCTCCACCTCCCTGTCTGCATTGCCCAAATGGGAAGGCCCTCTCCCTGGCCAGCATGCCCTCTGCAGCGCTGGCCACATTGTTCCCAGCCCTGGGTGCACCGGATGAGTCTTCTCCTGCAATATCAGTCACCCAGGCATGGTCCTGCAGGTCAGGCCTCAGCGCCTCTTCCCATTCAGGTGTACCAGGCAGGGAGATGGTA
>NW_025950182.1:0-10194 GCF_021028975.2 Sphaerodactylus townsendi | reverse complement strand
GGGCGGGGGCGGGGGTGGGGGTGGGCGGGGGCGGCCATGGCCCGGCCGGGCTGCGGGCCCTGCGGCTGCCTCCCCGTCAAGGGGCCCGGCCGGCCTGCCTGGCAGCCCTCCGCATCCCGCCGCCGCCACCGAGCCCCAGCCTGGCCGCCCACGCCGCGGCTCCGGCGACAACAAAGGCACGGGCGCGGGAGGGGAGGGGCGCCACGTGACGCCGCCCCGCCCCGCCCCGCCAGTCCCCTCCCTGCCCCCTCCGCCCGAAGGGGCGCCCGGTCGCCACGCCCCCTCCCCTCCCCTCCCCTCCCGCAGCCGGGAGCGATCTCGCGTGTTCTGCGGGCTCCAGACTGGTTGCCAAGCCCCCTGGCCAGGCGGGAGGAAAAGCAGGCGATGCGCCCTGCTTAGGAGATTTGAGGCGCGGGGGGGGGGGGGGAGATGGCCAGGAAAGGGGGCGGGGGAGGGTAATTGGCCGTTGTTGTCTGCGGGAGGAAATCAGCTGGAAATCTTGGGTGCTCCCACCAGACTCTGAAGATCCCCTGAAGATGCATTCAGCCACAGATGCAGGCGAAACGTCAGGAGAGAGTGCTGCTGGAACACGGCCAGACAGCCCGGAAACCACACAGCACCCCAGTGATTCCGGCCGTGAAAGCCTTCGACAATACAGCTGGAAATCATCGGGGCAATACCAACCAGGACAAATAATTGCAGGACTCCGCCTAAGGCTGTTGCACCGAGAGCCTGAGTCAGGTACTAGGGAAATCCTGGGCTTAGTAGCTCAGGCGGCACTTGCAAGGAGGGGGAGGGGGCTGTGATTTAAAAAGGGTCCTTTAAAGTAAGATTGGCTGTTCTTGCAGCCCAAAACTATCCCTGGGTACTTAGAAGCCAGTGAGTGACTCCCACCTCTGGGCTCCTGGGGCAGGAGAAAGCAGACAAGGGCCCTCCCTGCTGCCCCTTTGCTGCTCTGATGGGATCCGTGGGCAGTTTTTGATACTGGACAACTACCCCACCCTGCTGAGGTGCACAGAGACCAACGTGGCAATTGAGAGTTCTGCCTCAGAATGACTGAAATGGTTCCTTAGAGGTAGGACTCCGAGGGCTGTCTTTGGAGACGAGCAGTCAGTCGTCACTGTGGGACTTCTCATAGCTCCATCTTATCCCCCCAGTGCTATTCGGGCTCTATTGAAAGCACTGAGGGGAAATCACGCTCGGATTGGGAGTAGGGCGACACCCATTTGGTGACAACCCCTGTCTTGCTATTTCATTATTCAGATTGCCTGATGATGCTTTGAGGGCTCCACTCCAGCATTTAACTCCTGTGACGGTCAAATGGCTAAGGATGGATAAGCTGAGACTAAGCCCCAGCAAGATGGAGGCTTCTCTTTGGGAAGGCTGAAAGTAAAGAAGAGACCATTCTTGCCATCTGTGGAGAGCACTGGGAATCTGTGAGAGGGAAGAGAGTCACGGGGGATGAGGCTACCTGTCCCCTCCCCTTGGTGAAAGATCGCATAACCAGCCATCATAACACATTTTCTTCCAGACAGGTCTTGGGAACACCAACCAGGTCCATTTTCTCCTCTTTGCTTCCTGGATACTTGATAGACTATTGCAGTGCACTCTATGTGGCTTTTGAGACAACTCGGAAACTTACGTCGGTGTGGAACGGCACCTCCAAGTTACTGCTGGCCTCAGGTGAAACATGCATGTCACACCCATTCTGCAGACACCCCACAGGTTACCCATCAGTTCCCAAGTCCATTTCAGTGTTCTGGTTATCCCACTTAGTTGCCACAGGCCCCCATGCCTCCCCCTGTGCTCTGCCGCAAAACCTTCTAAAAGGTGCCCCCATGAACAGGCAAGAGAGGCAGCTGCCCATTCACATGCAATGCCAATGGCGGCTCCTACCTTATGGGATGGTGTGCATGAAGACGTCAGAAAAGCCTCACACGTCGGTCATTCCGGAGGATGTGCCAAACAGTAATGCTCAGGAGGACTTCAAAAAAAGAGGGATTACAACTATAGCAGATGGGAACAGCTCCTTTGTGGTGGAACGGGACTGCAGTCTGCAGTCATGGGTATGGTAGGCATTACCTGGCTTTTATTTTCATCTTGTGATCCACTTCCTGTATTGTCTGTACCTTGGGCGGGGCCACTTCCTGTATTGTCTATACCTTGCCTTAAAGGAAAGGACATGGGTGGGGCCAAGGAAGCCAGAGGACACCCACCCAAGCCTCGCCCCTCTCCTGGCTTCTGCCTCCCCTCCAAACCCTCTGGGGAGGACAGAAGAAACTGGAAGGCTCTGGGCTGGGGCCTTTGCTTTTATAAGCTCCGGGGGGGGGGGGGGGCATGGCAAAGACCCCAGCTCAGAGCCTTCCAGTTTCTTCTGTCCTTCTGTGAGGAACAGATAGAGTCCATAGAATAGTAACCAGATTAGTTCTTTATTCCATAGCAATACAGATCCATCAGCTTAGCAAAGGGAACTCTGGGTGCCCAGAGTTCCAACCAGAGCTAACATAGACAGCACTCCCCTCCCAGATCAAAGAAACAGAAAACAAAGCACTTTCACATGAAAGGAATTTTTTCTAACATTTCTACAATCAGATATATGTAGTGAGTAACTTTTCAGCTCAGTCCGTGTTCCGTGCATGGCGCCAAGAACCAGAACAGGATGGGAAGTAAGGTCACACTCAGGCACTGACATTCCGCTCCCTCTAAGATCCTCCTCCCCCCGGCTTAAGAGGAAAAGCTTTGTGAAAAGCAGCCACCAACTGGGGGGCGTGCACATCAGATGCGTTGAACCAACTGGAAACCCCACCCATGAAACAAGATACTGCAAGCGTTTGCGATGCATTCTGGAATCGAGGATGGAGTCAATCTCGTAGTGCTTCTCCCTGTCAATCAGGCATCAAAACCGGGAGCCCGCTTGAGCAAACTAGAATGAAGCGCAGGGTGAATTTTGCTGAGTTATTTAGGTAAATCCAAACAAGCAGTCACATTATTTATGACTTGAACAATCTTGAAAGGCCCTATGAATTTATGTCCCAACTTTGAATATTTATGGATGTCCCAGAGATTTTTGGTCGATAAATACACCCAGTCATCGGCCTTTAGTGGAAAAGGTTAGCGATGCTTATCCACCTGTTTCTTTTGAGCATCCTTGGCTGTCTGCAAAGTGATAAGTATAGGATCTCATCCGTCCACTATAGCTTGAATCCAGTTTTGCAGTTCTGGAGGCTGGATGGGAGATTGGTCCAAAAAAGGGAGGGGTTTTGCAGAATAACCATGAACAATTTCAAAAGGAGTCTTATTGGTGCTACTATGAACTGCATTATTGTAGGCATATTCCGCATAAGGTAACAACTCCGCCCAATTGTTCTGTTGATAGTTAGTGTAACACCCCAAATATTTTTCCAAAGTCTGATTGGTCCGTTCCGATTGGCCGTCAGATTGGGCGTGGTAAGGAGAAAAGAGAGCTGACTCCACCCTCAAGAGCCCCAAAAACGCCTTCCAAAACTTAGAAACAAACTGGGGCCCCCGATCCAAAATAATCTTATTAGGGGCTGAGTGGAGGTGGTAGATATGATGACCTTCTGAGTACCATGTGTTGAAGAGGCATTTCTCGCACACACTTCGTGAAAACATCTATAAACAAACCAATGAGAAATGGAAGCACCTTATTCAGGCTGCCCTTTCTAATGACACCAGAAACTTTTGGCGCCTTGTTGCCAGGGGAACATGCTCCTCTGTTGCCATCTCCTCTAACATTGACCCTCCAATTTGGCATAGTTATTTTTGTAATATCTTTAATTATGGGAATTTTGACATTCCTAGAACTGAGCCACCCTTGTCTAATGTGGTTCCCAGATGGCCTCCTGTAACAGAGGAGGAAATTTTACCATTAATTGCAAATCTTAAATCCAACAAGGCCCTGGGTCCTGATGGAATCCCGGCTGAGATTTACAAATCTTTTCCTGATTGGTGGTCCCCTCTATTAGCCTCATTATTCACAATTGTGAATGATTCTGGCTCAGTGCCTGCAATCTGGACAAATGCAACCATCATACCATTGTTCAAAAAGGGTGACTGCAATCTTCCCTCCAACTGTAGGCCAATCAGCCTGTTGTCTGTTTCAGGCAAATTGTACGCCAAATTCTTATTGAATCGTCTTATGGACTGGATCTTGATTAATAGACCTATAGGAATAGAGCAGATAGGTTTTACAAAAGGAAAGTCCACCTGGACCACTGCATGACACTGAAAGCTGTTGCAACCAAATACCTCCACAGAGGAAAATCCAGCCTATATGTAGCATTTATTGATCTAAAGGGAGTGTTTGACTCTGTAGATAGATCACTGCTATGGCTCAAATTACAGAAGCTTGCTATAGAACCCAGGCTTCTTTTACTAATTAAGTCTCTATATAGTAATCCCACCTGCCAGATTAGATGTTCGTCATCAGGTCCTTTGACACCCAAAATATTGGTCTCAAAGGGGGTAAAACAGGGTTGTGTGTTGGCACCTGTATTATTTAACCTTTTTCTGTACGATCTTGCCCCCTTTTTGAATAACTCCAACCCTCATTGTCCTTATCTGAATGGTGTTCCTTTGTCCATCCTTCTTTATGCCGATGATGCGGTCTTGCTATCGAGAACAAGGTTAGGTCTCAAAAACTCCCTGATCAAATGTGAAGAGTATTGCTGAAAGAACAGGTTGGTTATAAATTCTGTGAAATCTAAAATAATGGTCTTTTCCAACATCTTTAGACCCATGAGTTGGTCCATCCAAGGGGTTGACATAGAGCAAGTCAAATTGTTCAAATACCTTGAGATAACATTTCACCATAAGTTAAGCTGGACCACTCATAGGAACAATACTATTAAAGGTTGCAAGAATCTGTCCACTGCAGTTCTGAAATTTTTTAACATCCATGGTGGAAGGTTTATTCCAGCAGCACTGAAGGTATTCAATGCCAAGGTGGTCCAGTACCTATTGTATGGTATCCCTGTCTGGATCCAAGCTTGGCACAAGAACCTGGAGCGTATCCAATCAAACTTCCTATATAAGATATTTGGCACCCCACATTGTGTCCCTTATGGTGTGCTCTGTCTGGAATCTATTAGAAACTAGGGCATGGGCTGTAACATTTAAGTTTTGGCTGCGTCTATGCTTCTGCACAGTTCCAAAAAGTTTATCCTTGCTAGAAATGAGGGAGCTTCAGCTTTCGAAGTGGTCGCTCCATATTGAAAAAAAAATCTTCTCCTTGGGTTTCTCATGGGAGTCTCTTCATATGCTTACCGCCACGGAAATTTACCATCATCTAGAGATCATACTGTATGACCAGGAATACCAATCTCTCCTGAGTGCTGCACAAAGCTCCTGTTCCCCTCTATACTTTGGGATAACACCCCCGAAATCTAGCCCTGCTGTATACTTAGAACAGCTTGTTAATTATAAGTGCAGATGGGTCATGACAAGAGCAAGGTGCAACTCGTTCCCCTCTGTCTATCTTCAAGGTCGTTTCCTTAACATCCCATAAAGTGAGCATTGTTGTCGGTACTGTCCCAACGCTATGGACTCAGTCCCTCATATCCTGCTTTACTGTTCGAGGTATAATGATATTAGAACCAATCTGGGAGCTTTACTACCCCTAGAATTTATGTTTCTCTCAGACAAACAAAAAATGTCTAAGGTATTGAACAGCCCTAATGTAGAAATTTCTGAAGCAGTTGCTACATTTTTAATCCATGTTCTACAAGATATATAATAATGATCCTGTTTTTGTATTTGGAATGTATGGTACTTCTGGTTAATAATAAAAAATCCAAAAACCTAATAAAGGTTTAGATATGATGAATTAACAATTTGGCCAGCCTTGGAGAGGTAGGAATGGTGGAGCAAGGTATGAAATTAGCTTCTTTGGAAAATAACTCTACCACCATCCAAATCACAGTATTCCTCTAACAGTATTCCTGAGCCTTCGGGGAGGGCGGTATACAAATATAATAAATAAATAAATATAAATAAACTTTCAGGCAGATCAGTAATAAAGTCCATAGCAGGGGTCCCCAAACTTTTTAAACAGGGGGCCAGTTCACTGTCCCTCAAACTGTTGGAGGGCCGGACTAAAAAAAAACTATGAACAAATTCCTATGCCCAAATGATTGTAAAATGTTTGATTTCACCTTTCAGCCTTTCTGTCATGGTCTATTTTTAGAACAGTGACCAAAGTATGTCAAGTACAGAGTGGGCTCCAAATATTGTTGGGGAGGCTGTGGAATACCTTCCCCTGTAAAAAAAAAAAAAAAAGCAGAACTTTCCCAATGAAGCATTCCATCTAACCCAGGATCAGGTATCTTCCTGGGTTCTTTCCTCCCTAGCAGCCAGCGAGCAATTCGCCAGCCTGGCTGATGCCAATGGGAGTGAGGCGGAACAGAAAGCCTAAGAGCAGCACATGGAGTAGCTGAGAGGAGGGCGGAGCAGGAGTTGCCACATGTAAGGTTTTCCAACTCTGGGTCAGAAAATTCATGGAGATTTGGGGGTGCCATCATGTAACTGCAATCAACAGCCATTGGGGCCAGTTCCTCCTCTCCCTTGAGCCCCCACTGCACATGAATGGAGCCATCGCCGCCATGCCTGGCGGGCCGGATAAATGCCTTCAGGGGGCCACATTTGGCCCCTGGGCCGTAGTTTGGGAACCCCTGATCCATAGAAACAACCTGCCAAGGGCATTTCGTTAAAGGAATAGGTTGGAGCAGTCCATGAGGCTTCCCAGGTGCAGATTTCGCCATAGCACACACAGGACAGCCTCTCACATAATCTCTCAATATCCTTACGCATGGACCGCCACCAAAACTGCCGCCAAAGTAAATGCAAAGTCTTCAGGAAACCAGAATGCCCAACAGATTTAGAATTGTGGCCATGACGGATAACCGTGCCACGGAGGGAAGATGGCACCTACAGACAGTTCCCCTTCATCCAAAGACCATTCTCCAACTTAAGGGACAGCCCACCATCCTCCACAGGAACCGCCTCCCTCCCCGCCTCCTGCAAGGCAGATTGGCTGGAGTCCGGCTGAGAGAGCAAAGGAGGGGTTAAGGTGGAAGGAGGGGAGACGGACGGAGTAGTTGTCAGTAGATGGGAGTGGGAGTAGGCGTGCCTGGGCACGAGTGACAGCTAAGACCAATTGAGCAGGAGAAAGTACAGTCTGGGGGGCTGAACGAAGGGAGGAGTCCCCGCCAGAATCCTCGGTTAGGCGGGACAAAGCGTCTGCCCAACGGTTGGTTTTGCCAGAAAAATAATGAACAGTAAAGTTGAAACAGGAGAAGAAATCAGCCCATTGAAGTTGTTTGGCAGACATTTTATCAGGCGTGGATAAGGCAGAGAGGTTTTTATGATCAGTCCAGACCTGGAACGGCTGAGCAGCTCCCTCCAGCCAGTGCCGCCAAGGCTTGCTTGATAGCTCCAGTTTCTTTGTCGCATAGGGTCCAATTCAATTCCGGATCGGAAAACTTTTTAGACAGGTATGCACAGGAGTATAGGCTACCATCAGTACCACGTTGTAGTAACGCAGCCCCTAACACTTTATCCGAAGCATCAACATGCAAAACAAACAGCTTAGCCGGGTCAGGATGGGCCAGTATGGGTTCTGATGTAAAAGCCTGCTTTAAAGCCTGGAAAGCCGTCTGACAGGCCGGGGTCCAATTAAGGGGTGCCCCTGGTTTGGCTGCCAAAGAACCCTTGTCTTTAGTGCGCAACAGATCAGTCAGAGGCAGTGCCAATTGAGCAAACTGAGGAATAAAGTCACGGTAGAAGTTAGCAAAGCCTAAAAACGATTGTAGTTGCTTACGGGTGATAAGTGCAGGCCAATTAAGCACTGCCTCCACCTTGGTGAGGTTCATTTCTAGCCCTGCCGCAGATACCCGGTAATCTAAAAAGTCTGGTTTCTTCTGGTGAAAGGCACATTTGGACAACTTGGCATATAGAGAATTATCCAGTAACCACTGCAGAACTTTACGGACTAGTTGGACGTGTTAAACCTCATTCTGAGAATAGATAAGGACATCGTCCAAGTACACCACCACCCCTTGATAGAGCAGATCTTGCAAAACCTCAGGCACTGACACCTCCCCAGAGGGAAGGGCAGAAGGGACTGCCAGCTCAGAGTCCACAGCCGGTAGGGGGCCCCACCACAGGCATAGTGGGGGGTGCCTGGAGAATGGATTTCTCCGGGCACCATTTCCCCCAGTACGCCCCTGACTACAATAAAACCAAAATAGTAATCTTGGGCAACTTCAGAACAAAGTCTGGATGGACCATAGGCAATGATAAAATTGATGAATGTCGTTTAGAAAAATATTTACGGCTTCTGGTGCGACTTCCAGGAAGGCTAGGAGCTCCGTGACAAGCGGACTCCGAAGAACTCAGCTTATTTCCAAAAAACTTTGGCTTTTTGGTCAAAACAACTGCAAATCAAGATATGAGTACAAAAATAATCTTTTTCACAGACCTTCAGCGTGTTCCAGCCCCCATGGAACTTGACGCAACTGGGCTCGGCTGTCTGCCAGCGAGGATGCGGGAGAATGACTTTCAGGAGGTGGGGAAATGCCATGCTGATCCGGAGAAGGGATTAGCAAGATGCAGCCTAGTACTTCTTGGGGAACCCCCTTTCAAAGACACGGACATCTGGTGTCGAGATGGGAAGACATCCCAAGGTTTGCTCAGGGAAACGGCAGAGTGGGGCATGGGGCAAAATCTTCGGAGAGGTGGTGGAATGGCGGAGAAGCCCAGCTGAGTTCTGAGCCAATAGGCAAAGGCCTTCCGTCTGGCTCGCATATTGTAGACTATTTAAATTTATATATTTTTTGAGAGTGGGACTACATACAACTTTGTGCATATCAAATATATTAAACAGTTTAATCGCCCATTGGAGACTGCAATGGTTTAAAATTGCTACCAAGTCCTGCAGTGCGCAGAAATCCAAATAGAACTTTGATTTATACCTGGTCAACTAACCCTAGAAAACAAAATAGAAATCAAACACATTCTGCAGCACACGTGAACCAGTCCAGCACATTGGACAAAATAAATATTAATGAAATTTGGGCTAAATTGGATCAAATTGCAGACACTACTTTAGAAACAAGTGATAAAGTGAAGAAAATGGAAGAGGAGCTTGTGGACATTAAACAAGAGATGAAAAAATCGGTGTACTGGAGCAGGGAGTAAATCAAATTAAATAGGGAGCAGCAGTGGCGTAGTGGCTAAGAGCAGGTGCACTCTGATTTGGAGGAACCGGGTTTGATTCCCAGCTCTGCCGCTTAAGTTGTGGAGGCTTATCTGGGGAATTCAGATTAGCCTGTGCACTCCCACACACATCAGCTGTGTGACCTTGGGATAGTCACAGCTTTTTGGAGCTCTCTCGGCCCCACCCACCTCATAGGGTGTTTGTTGTGAAGGGGGAAAGGTAAGGAGATTATGAGCCCCTTTGAGTCTCCTACAGGAGAGAAAGGGGGGATATAAATCCAAACTCTTCTCTTCTTCTTCTAAATAAGAGTTGAAACAAATGGACAAAAGACTAAATGTTGAGGAAAAAATGGTGGTTTTAGAATCGGAAAAAGAAGCATCGATGATGGACAACCTAAGGCTAGAAATTAAACAAAAAGAAAGATTTCTGGTTCAGGAAAATCCCTGAGCCAGAGAATGAAAACCTGATAAATAATATGATAGAAATTATAGCAGCTTTTGTAACGAGATCATTTCAAGATGAAGAATTTGAGATAGATGAAGTATTCAAGGTAAATTCAAAGATAGCAAAAGAAGGAAATTTACCCAGAGATGTCATAATAGGTTTCACTACAAAATCTTTTAGGAATGAAATTTTCCATAGACATTATGAGGACGCTTTAAAAGTGGGGGGTAAGGAAATTATCACTTTGAAAGAAGTTCCAGCAAAGATTCTAAACTTAAGGAAAGAATTTACAGAATTGTCTACTAGTTTGAAAAGCAAAAGCATACATTATAGATGGGAGATCCCGATGGGGATCTCATTTCAATTCAAAGGTCCAGAAGATCAATTTCAATCAATCAGTCTTTATTTGGGTGCTGTGTGGTTTCCGGGCTGTATGGCCGTGTTCTAGCAGCATTCTCTCCTGACGTTTCGCCTGCATCTGTGGCTGGCATCTGATCCTCTGAAGATGCCAGCCA
>NW_025950181.1:0-10194 GCF_021028975.2 Sphaerodactylus townsendi | reverse complement strand
GTGTACTAAATACTGGTGGTTGAGGAATGAAAGGGGGGGAAGGGGTGAAGTATCATTTTCACACCATATTATTTGTTTGTTTATTTATTTATTTAGTAATTTATAATAACATTTTTATCCCGCCAATTTCTCACAGGACTCAGAGTGGCGTACAGATAAAAGCACAAAAAACAATACAGTATAATAAATAATTCAAAAATATATACATTTAAACCCGTGGTTCTCAACCTGGGGGTTGGGACCCCTTTGGTGGTCGAACGACCCTTTCACAGAGGTCGCCTAAGACTCTCTGCATCAGTGTTCTCCATCTGTAAAATGGATAAATATTAGGGTTGGGGGTCACCACAACATGAGGAACTGTATTAAAGGGTCGCGGCATTAGGAAGGCTGAGAACCACTGATTTAGATCCTCTGAAGATGCCAGCCACAGATGCAGGTGAAACGTCAGGAGAAAATGCTACTGGAACACGGCCGTACAACCCAGAAAACCCACAACACCCTAAAGATTTCAGATTTTCTGCAATCCTGGTTTTTTTTTCTTAGGTTTGTAGAAAGAAATCTCTTGTCTATTCATGACCCCATCCTCTAGCATTAAGTATCCACTAATTTGGCAATGTTGAGAATTAGAAGTTTTGATGATGACGATGCTCGTTTTAAATTGCAAACAACCAGTACAATTTTAAGGAATCTCAAAGCCACTTACAATCCTTTTCCCTTCCCCACCCCACAAAAAACACCTTGTGAGGTAGGTGGGGCTGAGAGAGTTCAGAGAGAACTGTGATTGGCCCAAGGTCACCCAGCAGGCTTCATGTGAAGGAGCGGGGAAACAAATCTAGTTCACCCGATAAGAGTCTGCCGCTCATGTGGAGGAGTGGGGAATCGAACCCGGATCTCCAGATCTACCACTCTTAACCACTACACCAGTGGCAGCGAACCTATAACACGGGTGCCAGTGGCAGCGAACCTATAACACGGGTGCCCCACCCCCCTCCCCCACACATCTAGGCTGGCCTGGGCTTGATCATTAGCATTAAACCTAAGACCTAGTTTTGGGGAAGCAGTGTAGGTAACCCTGTTAAGCGCTGTTAAACCCCACTGATTTTCATGTGAAGAACTAAAGCATGACCCTTTACCTGGGAGTCAGCTCAGTTGCTGGCAATGGGGCTTGCTTCTGAGTAAACTAAGGTGACCAGATGGTCACCTTTGTAAACCGGGACGGGTGGGTAGGCGGGACAAATTGCTTTAAGGCGGGACTGTCCTGCCAAAAGCGGAACGTCTGGTCAGCCTAGAGTAAACCCTCCTAGGGTCATGATTCACCTGTTGGAAGAGTTGCACGGTTGCTTCAAAGCAAAGCCACCGACTACCACCAAGCTGACTCTCGAGTAACGCACGCCTCGGAGCCAACTGTTTTTTTCTAAACAGGTTAAATTGCTGTGTTGGCACTTTGCGATAAATAAGTGGGTTTTGGGTTGCAATTTGGGCACTTGGTTTCTAAAAGGTTCGCTATCGCCACACTACACTATGCTGTCAGGTGCCGGGCAAGGTCTCCATGGCAGCTGGGGCCATCATGTTGGAGACCCCTGCCCAGAGGTGGGATCCAGCAGGTTCTCACCAGTTCCTGAGAGTGGGTTACTAATTATTTGTGTGTGCCGAGAGGGGGCTACTAATTGGGTCCGCTTTCCCGTCTCCACGCCCTCGCCTCCCCGAGAGGCATCCTGCCTTTGAACGTGAAGGTTCCCTATAGCAATTGCGACTGATAATGTAACTCCCTGAACTGGGTTAATCCCTTTCAGGTACTGCAATTCATGGATTCTCAGCCATTCATACCTTTTATCTCACCAGTCTCTATCAAAGAACCTGTGTGTTTCACCATTGCAGTGTTAAGAACATAAAAACATAAGAACAAGCCAGCTGGATCAGACCAAAGTCCATCTAGTCCAGCTCTCTGCTACTCGCAATGGCCCACCAGGTGCCTTGGGGAGCTCACATGTAGGATGTGAACGCAATGGCCTTCTGCGGCTATTGCTCCCGATCACCTGGTCTGTTGAGGCATTTGCAATCTCAGATCAAGGAGGATCAAGATTGGTAGCCATAAATCGACTTCTCCTCCATAAATCTGTCCAAGTTATCTGTCCAAGCCCCTTTTAAAGCTATCCAGGTTAGTGGCCATCACCACTTTCTGTGGCAGCATATTCCAAACACCAATCGCACGTTGCGTGAAGAAGTGTTTCCTTTTATTAGTCCTAATTCTTCCCCCCAGCATTTTCAAGGTTCTAGTATTGTGAGAAAGAGAGAAAAATGTCTCTCTGTCAACATTTTCTACCCCATGCATAATTTTGTAGACTTCAATCATATCCCCCCTCAGACGTCTCCTCTCCAAACTAAAGAGTCCCAAACGCTGCAGCCTCTCCTCATAGGGAAGGTGCTCCAGTTCAGATTTGTGAGTTGGGGCATTTTCTATAATGTGATGATGATTGAGTGCAAAATATTTTGGGGGAGTCGTGGTGGGGTGGCTGCCCATGGGGGGGGCATCCAACTCAGATTTTGCCCAGGGCTCAGGTTTGCCTGGGTACGCCTCTGCCCCCTTTGCTGAGGGGGGGCTGGCGAGGGAACCAGTTACTAAAATTTTTGGATCCCACCACTGCCCCTGTCTTAAGAAGTCAGAAAGTTCTGACTGAAAGTTCCTACAAAATCTGGTTGTTTTCCTTTTTTTTTAAAGGTACAACATCAGGAACAGAACCAACACTGTTCCGTCAATTTACTGGGAATTAAGCAAACGATAAAAGCCCGGGGGGGGAAACTCAGGAGAACCTGTAGAGTCGCACAAAACCAGAGACAAACAGCATCTTTAATAAGCAGACACCGCGGCCTAACTTTTGTTTAACTGGATGCTGTGTGATAAATAAGATCAGAGGCTGTCAACGGGGAGAAGTTTGAAAGTCTTAATTTGCGAAAGCGGCCAGGTGGCGATGTAATCGAACGGCTGGTTAAAAATTTCTAAAGGGGAGATTGATCCGCCGGAGCCCGCGTCGCCAGGCTGAAAGCACTTGGGCCGGCTTCTGAAAAGACAGCCAGGGAGCGCCGAAATTAAAATCCCCTGTTTCCTCCACGATACCATCTAGGAGATACAACAGATGCAGAACGTTAATGCCGAAGTGAACACGAACACACTTTTCGGCCGGCAGAAAGGGCCGTGCTCGGAATCGGGGCACCTGCTCGGCATACAGAAGAGGCCAGGTACGTTCCCTGGAGGAAGGAGTTTGGATTTACACCCCCACCTTTCTCTCCTGTAAGGAGACTCAAGGTGGCTTGCAAGCTCCTTTCCCTCCCTCTCCCCACAACAGATACCTTGTGAGGTAGGTGGGGCTGAGAGAGTTCAGAGAGAACTGGGACTGGCCCAAGGTCACCCAGCAGGAATGTAGGAGCGGGGAAACAAATCTGGTTCAACAGATAAGACTCTGCCGCTCATGAGGAGAAGTGGGGAATGAAACCCAGTTCTCCGGATTGGAGTCTGCCTGCTTATTTTTATTTATTTATTTAATATTTATTATTTATTATCATATTTATATACCGCCCCATCCCCTGAGGGCTCTAGGCGGTGAACAACAAAATAATATTACATAAACAGTCGTAACAATAAATAATTAATATAAATATATAGCATTAAAACATAAAATTACAGCGTTCTACTTGGCATCCAGTATTAAAACTATAAATAAAACCCCTCCCAGAGAGGGGCTTGTCACCACTACACCACACTGGCTCGCTTTTGCAGGCTGCATAAGGTTGCTAACCTCCAGGTAAGGCCTGGAGGAGGTTCAGAATTATGGCTGATCTTCAAACTGCATAAATCTGTTCCCCAGGAGAAAATGGCACCGGCAGAGGGTGTGTTCTGTGGCATTACATCCCTGTTGTGCTCCTTCCTTTCCCCAAACCCCGCACTCCCCGAGCTCCTCCCCCAAATCTCCTGTAATTGCCGAATCCAGAGGTGGCAGCCCTAGGTCAGCGCTGTCGGTAGAACCGCGTTTGGTTCCTTGTTCACCAACCCAGAATATTCGTCATTAGGTTGTGCGAACTGTTGACTGTGGTTGGAGCCACCTTGAATGTGGTTCGCAAGAGATCAATAAAAGAGGCCCAGCAGGTTAGGAACAACCCACCCATTTCCAGAAGAAGAAGAGGAGGGGGGGAGTTTAGTTTCATATCCCACCTTTCTCTACTGTAAGGAGACTGAAAGATGCATACAATCTCCTTTCCCTTCACCCCTCAACAAACACCCTGTGAGGTAGGTGGGGCTGAGAGAGCTCTGAAGAACTGTGACTAGCCCAAGATCACCCAGCTGGCGTGTGTTGGAGTGCACATGCTAATCTAGTTCACCAGATAAACCTCCACAACAGGACAGCGAGGGTGCCACCAAGCAGAATTGTGTTGGAGAAACCCCAATGCTTTCCAACACAGCCTCTTCCTCCCGTCGCAGGGCGACCTCCAAAGCCAGCCATTTTCTTTCCCCCGGAGACCCGCCGGTCGCCCCTACAACGCTTTTGATTTTGTCGAGGAACCTATCTCTTGGAGATAATGTCTTTCACAAAACAAAAAAGGGAAAGGGGGTGGGGGGTGGGTGGGATGGAGACAGAAGTCTCTTTCCCGTTTGGTAGGTGACCTGTTTCATGTTTTCTCTGTGTCTGGGAACTCCTTAGTGTAATTACCGACCTTTGAACTCCCCAACTAATCCAGCGCTATTTTGTATTCCTGACTCATCTCGAAGGCCGGACCTTTCTTTTCTTTGCGAGTCCGCTGCCACAATTAAAGAAGAAACAGCTGCATTTCAAAGGGATTCCAATTCCAGAAGCTTAATCGTGATTGGCATGTTCTTATTCTAAGCTATAAGAGTCCTTTCTTGGGTTAAAACTTCAATCATTTTCTAAAAAATTATCTCAATATGGATTTTACTCATTTTCTTTGATAGTCATTCTTTGCCTTTTTATTTTTAATGTTATACACATCGACACACGCACACGCACACACACGGGAGGCGTTTTGCGGTGGCGGCGAATACGAACCACCTACCGTTCGGGGTGTCTGAAGAGTGTCAGACGTCTTCAAGAGGCAGAAGGCAGTAAATGCCGTTTAGTGTCAAAAATTGCGATTAGGAAATCGGACACCTGCCAGAGAGCCGAGCAGGCTCCGGATATCCAAAAGATGAAGGAAGGGGATCGTTGATGAAGTACGGCACCAGCCGCGAAGGCTTGTCAGGAACCGAATGATAAAAGCCAGCTGTAGGAATTCACATCTTTCCCAATTAAGGGACGGATCATCCGCAGCAGCAGTTTAGCATAATTTTGGATTCCATAACCCAAACAGCTGCGGTTCTGCAAAATGAAGAAGAAGAAGAAGAAGAGTTTGGATTTATATCCCCCTTTCTCTCCTGCAGGAGACTCAAAGGGGCTGACAATCTCCTTGCCCTTCCCCCCCTCACAACAAACCCCCTGTGAGGTGGGTGGGGCTGAGAGAGCTCCCAGAAGCTGTGACTAGCCCAAGGTCACCCAGCTGGCGTGTGTGGGAGTGCACAGGCTAATCTGAATTCCCCAGAGAAGCCTCCACAACTCAAGCGGCAGAGCTGGGAATCAAACCCGGTTCCTCCAGATCAGAGTGCCAATTATGCCAATTATTCGTTATTTTTTAAGATCTGGCGACGACCCCTTTGAAATGACGGGCGCCGTTTAAAAAACCGGGAAAAGAGTTTCGGTGGACAGATTAAGAAAAATTCAGGCGGCGGTTTCTGAAAATTCAGAAAAATGTATAATGGGAAAGTGAACTGTGACATGAAAGTAGGTATATTGCTGAATTAGGGAAATAACCTGGAACAGATCCTCTTGGGGGGGAGAGGGGTGCCCGAGATCCTTCCTTGCCAAACTGAGAAAATCATTTATTTCAGTTTCCAAACGTGTTTCAGACTTTTCTGAATTTGAGATTCATTTCAGGGCTAGGGGCTGTCAGGATCTGGGCTGAACACCTTAGAGCCACTTGCCAAAGGGAATGAATTATCTCACCTATACCTATACGGTCTAGTCAGCATGGAGTCCTGCCCTGTTCAAACAATTTATCACCGGATCACTTAACTCGTTACTTCCACAAACGAAACCGGCCTCAGTCAACGGCTACAGTTAGCTGGACTATAAGGTATCCTCAAAAATATCCTCAAATATCCTCAAAAAGAATATCGAAGAAATAGAAAAAATGCAGAGGAGGGCAACTAGGATGATTGAAGGATTGGAGCACCTTCCTTATGAGGAGAGGCTGCAGCATTTGGGACTCTTTCGTTTGGAGAGGAGACGACTGAGGGGGGATATGATTGAAGTCTATAAAATTATGCATGGGGTAGAAAATGTTGACAGAGAGAAATTTTTCTCTCTTTCTCACAATACTAGAACCAGGGGGCATTCATTGAAAATGCTGGGGGGAAGAATGAGGACTAATCAAAGGAAACACTTCTTCACGCAACGTGTGATTGGTGTTTGGAATGTGCTGCCACAGGAGGTGGTGATGGCCACTAACCTGGACAGCTTTAAAAAGGGGCTTGGACAGATTTATGGAGGAGAAGTCGATTTATGGCTGCCAATCTTGATCCTCCTTGATCTGAGGTTGCAAATGCCTGAGCAGACCAGGTGCTCGGGAGCAGCAGCAGCAGAAGGCCCTTGCTTTCACCTCCTGCACGTGAGCTCCCAAAGGCACCTGGTGGGCCACTGCGAGTAGCAGAGAGCTGGACTAGATGGACTCTGGTCTGATCCAGCTGGCTTGTTCTTATGTTCTTAAGGAAGGAAAACAGGAGCCGCATCAAGGCAAAACAAAGACAAGGAAACAAACGGCACAGAAGGAAATAAATTCTTTATCATTTGTGGTTACCAAAATTGTCAAATTACCAAAGAATCCGTTTTCCTCTGCGCCGTGTGTTTCCTTGCCCTCATTTCAGACTAAGGTACACCTGAAAACAAGCTAGCCAAAGAGATGTGAGACACCAGTGACCGGCGGGCTGTCGCTATTTATTTATTAAAAGTATGTACACCCTGCCTTTCTATAGTCATGGTCAAGGTGGTCTACAAAATAAAGGAACGCAGACAATAACAACGACACAAAAACAATCCGACCCAATAACGATTGAGTCTGACACAATTCGGTAAAATACGATAATATCACACAGCACCATAAAAAAATAAAGCCTACCGTAAAATACACCTACAAAACCTAAATTGCTGCTTGCTAAAATCTAGATTCTAATTCTAATCTGGAGAACCGGGTTTGATTCCCCACTCCTCCACATAAGTGGCAAAGGCTTATCTGGTGAACCAGATGGGTGACCTTGGGCTAGTCACAGTTCTTTGGAACTCTCTCAGCTCCACCTACCTCACAAGGTGTGGGGAGAGGAAGGGAAAGGAGCTTGTAAGGCACCTTGAGTCTTCTTACAGGAGAGAAAGGTGGGGTATAAATCCAAACTCTTCTTCTTGTAGTTGTTAAAAGCTGTAAAGACTAGAACCGTCTTCACCTGGCGATGGAAGGAGAGCAAGAAAGGAGCATGGCTGGCTTGCATAGGATCTGGGCGCTCTCTCCCGGGTCCCTACCAGATGTGTTGATGGGATGGAGAGACAATACTTAGACAATAGGAATTGCTGACAGAATAATCCAGTGTGTCTAGACACAAACTGGACCCAGCCGTAACAGTTCATGGATGGCTTTTGAGGTCTTTATGAAAAGGAAGAGAACTTAAATTCCTAGAAGTCTTCACAGATGGGGGAGAGGTATACTAGGAGTCCAAATACAGTCTCCACCAGCCAAATAGGGATGATTAGACGCCATATGTGAGGGGAAAAAGCAGCTGAAGGGCACTGACGTGAGAGGGGCGCCATTTCCTCAATGGTGTGATGTCATTTCCGGGGCAAACCCAGAATGTGTTATGATTTTCAGATCTTTCCCCACACCCTGCTCTTCAGGGGTTGTTAGTTGCCACTGAAAGGTCTTCCCGTATAGCAGGAGATCCAACAGCTCTAGTGGTGATGTCACTTCTGGTGATACAACTGGAACTCCCATCCAGGGGATACCGTTTAGGTAAGTCTCCGCCCCGCCCCCCAAGTCTCAAAGGCAAAGACTTTATAACCTTTTGCTTCAAACAGTAGTATTTGGGGGGGGGGGCGTGAAGGGAACTGGTTATGTAACCTCTGCTTGTGGGTTCTGTGGGGCAGAACTTGGAAGGAGTTTGCAGCAACTGAATTTTAAACAAAATGTATTGTCAAAGGCTTTCATGGCCAGAATCACTGGGGTGCTGTGTGGTTCCCGGGCTGTATGGCCGTGTTCTAGCAGCATTCTCTCCTGACGTTTCGCCTGCATCTGTGGCTGGCATCTTCAGAGGATCTTCAGAGGATCTAAACAAAATGGTTTCCTTTTCCTTAACATATGACCCTTATCAAACGTTAACATTTAACTGAACAATTTCAAGTTTCATTCCAAGTCCTTCTAATTACAGTCTGATAAGGCCAAGTCCATTTCTTCCTGCTGGTGGGTGGCTCATCTATTTATTTATTTTATTTATTGTTTGGATTTATAAACTGCCCCATGGAGACTCCAGAGCCGTGGTTCTCAACCTATGGGTCGGGAGCCCTTTGGGGGTCGAACGAGCCTTTCACAGGGGTCGCCTAAGACTCTCTGCATCAGTGTTCTCCATCTGTAAAATGGATAAATGTTAGGGCTGGGGGTCACCACAACATGAAGAACTGTATTAAAGGTAGGTTGAGAACCACTGCTCCAGAGGCTTGGTGTACTGGGTTTGAGATGATGAAGGTCCCCAAAAGAACTCTCACCAATTACACACACAAAGCCCTGAAACAATAAATTCTAACATTTACAATACAGCAAAAAATAAAAATAAACCAGTCCCTTCCCACTAGTTCCCAACAACATTGCAGTTACCTTAAACAAGATGCTAAGCAGTGGTGGGATCCAAAAATTTTAGTAACAGGTGCCCATGGTGGTGGGATTCAAACTGTGGCGTAGCGCCAATGGGGCTGGGCGGGGCACGACGGGAGCATGGCCGGGCATTCCGGGGGCGGGGCATTCCTGGGCAGAGCTGTGGCAAGGACGCAGCCACTGCGCCAGTCCTTGGGCAGGCTGCCACGCACGCCGGTGCACCTCCTGCTAGACTGCTTCAAGTTCTGCGCGCTACTGCTGAGAGGAGGGGCGTAGCTAAGGCAAAAATCACGTGGCAAAATCACCAATTAGTAACCCCCTCTCGGCACACACAAATAATTAGTAACCTACTCTCGGGAACCTGTGAGAACCTGCTGGATCCCACCTCTGGCTTCGGCCCTGGTTAGTATTTGACTAGGAGACCACCAATGGCAAATTCTGAGCCAAAGAAAGCTGAATTTATCACATGTATTCACATTAAATACATTGTTAATATATTTGGGTCATTTATTCCAATGCAATTTTGGGCTGTATCAATAGGAGTATGGTGTCAAGATCGAGGGATGTAATTGTACCTGTCTGTTCTCCATCGGTTAGACCTCACCTGGAATATTGTGTACAGTTCTGGACACCACAGTTCAAGAAGGATATGGACAAGCTGGAATGGGTCCAGAGGAGGGCAACCAAAATGGTCAAAGATCTGGAATCCATGCCCTACGGGGAGAGACTTAGGGAGCTAGGGATGTTCAGTTTGCTGAAGAGCAGGTTAAGAGGTGACATGATAGCCATGTTTAGATATTTGAAGGGATGTCATGTTGGTGAGGGAGCAAGCTTGTTTTCTGCTGCTCCAGAGACTAGGACCAGGAGTCATGGGTTCAAGGTGGAGAGATTCCACCTAAACATCAAAAAGAACTTCCTGATGCTCAGTGCTGTTTGACAGTGGAATACGCTGCCGTGGAGAGTGGTGGAGTCTCCTTCTTTGGAGGTTTTTAAGGAGAGGCTGGATGGCCATCTGTCAGGAGTGCTTTGATTGTGTGTTGCTGCATGGCAGGGGGTTGTACTTGATGGCCCCTTGGGGTCTCTTCCAACTCTATGATTCTATGATTCAGCTGCTAATACACTTGAGGAGTCAAGCAGGGTATTGACGTACTGCCTGCCGCCCCTTGGAGACTATACTGAGCCCTCACTCACTGGATTTCACTCACACATCAGATATACCTTTGTTGCAATAAGGGCTACAGG
>NW_025950180.1:0-10196 GCF_021028975.2 Sphaerodactylus townsendi | reverse complement strand
GGGCGGGGGCGGGGGTGGGGGTGGGCGGGGGCGGCCATGGCCCGGCCGGGCTGCGGGCCCTGCGGCTGCCTCCCCGTCAAGGGGCCCGGCCGGCCTGCCTGGCAGCCCTCCGCATCCCGCCGCCGCCACCGAGCCCCAGCCTGGCCGCCCACGCCGCGGCTCCGGCGACAACAAAGGCACGGGCGCGGGAGGGGAGGGGCGCCACGTGACGCCGCCCCGCCCCGCCCCGCCAGTCCCCTCCCTGCCCCCCTCCGCCCGAAGGGGCGCCCGGTCGCCACGCCCCCTCCCCTCCCCTCCCCTCCCGCAGCCGGGAGCGATCTCGCGTGTTCTGCGGGCTCCAGACTGGTTGCCAAGCCCCCTGGCCAGGCGGGAGGAAAAGCAGGCGATGCGCCCTGCTTAGGAGATTTGAGGCGCGGGGGGGGGGGGGGGGGGGGGCCGGGAAAGGGGGGGGGGGGGGGTAATTGGCCGTTGTTGTCTGCGGGAGGAAATCAGCTGGAAATCTTGGGTGCTCCCACCAGACTCTGAAGATCCCCTGAAGATGCATTCAGCCACAGATGCAGGCGAAACGTCAGGAGAGAGTGCTGCTGGAACACGGCCAGACAGCCCGGAAACCACACAGCACCCCAGTGATTCCGGCCGTGAAAGCCTTCGACAATACAGCTGGAAATCATCGGGGCAATACCAACCAGGACAAATAATTGCAGGACTCCGCCTAAGGCTGTTGCACCGAGAGCCTGAGTCAGGTACTAGGGAAATCCTGGGCTTAGTAGCTCAGGCGGCACTTGCAAGGAGGGGGAGGGGGCTGTGATTTAAAAAGGGTCCTTTAAAGTAAGATTGGCTGTTCTTGCAGCCCAAAACTATCCCTGGGTACTTAGAAGCCAGTGAGTGACTCCCACCTCTGGGCTCCTGGGGCAGGAGAAAGCAGACAAGGGCCCTCCCTGCTGCCCCTTTGCTGCTCTGATGGGATCCGTGGGCAGTTTTTGATACTGGACAACTACCCCACCCTGCTGAGGTGCACAGAGACCAACGTGGCAATTGAGAGTTCTGCCTCAGAATGACTGAAATGGTTCCTTAGAGGTAGGACTCCGAGGGCTGTCTTTGGAGACGAGCGGTCAGTCGTCACTGTGGGACTTCTCATAGCTCCATCTTATCCCCCCAGTGCTATTCGGGCTCTATTGAAAGCACTGAGGGGAAATCACGCTCGGATTGGGAGTAGGGCGACACCCATTTGGTGACAACCCCTGTCTTGCTATTTCATTATTCAGATTGCCTGATGATGCTTTGAGGGCTCCACTCCAGCATTTAACTCCTGTGACGGTCAAATGGCTAAGGATGGATAAGCTGAGACTAAGCCCCAGCAAGATGGAGGCTTCTCTTTGGGAAGGCTGAAAGTAAAGAAGAGACCATTCTTGCCATCTGTGGAGAGCACTGGGAATCTGTGAGAGGGAAGAGAGTCACGGGGGATGAGGCTACCTGTCCCCTCCCCTTGGTGAAAGATCGCATAACCAGCCATCATAACACATTTTCTTCCAGACAGGTCTTGGGAACACCAACCAGGTCCATTTTCTCCTCTTTGCTTCCTGGATACTTGATAGACTATTGCAGTGCACTCTATGTGGCTTTTGAGACAACTCGGAAACTTACGTCGGTGTGGAACGGCACCTCCAAGTTACTGCTGGCCTCAGGTGAAACATGCATGTCACACCCATTCTGCAGACACCCCACAGGTTACCCATCAGTTCCCAAGTCCATTTCAGTGTTCTGGTTATCCCACTTAGTTGCCACAGGCCCCCATGCCTCCCCCTGTGCTCTGCCGCAAAACCTTCTAAAAGGTGCCCCCATGAACAGGCAAGAGAGGCAGCTGCCCATTCACATGCAATGCCAATGGCGGCTCCTACCTTATGGGATGGTGTGCATGAAGACGTCAGAAAAGCCTCACACGTCGGTCATTCCGGAGGATGTGCCAAACAGTAATGCTCAGGAGGACTTCAAAAAAAGAGGGATTACAACTATAGCAGATGGGAACAGCTCCTTTGTGGTGGAACGGGACTGCAGTCTGCAGTCATGGGTATGGTAGGCATTACCTGGCTTTTATTTTCATCTTGTGATCCACTTCCTGTATTGTCTGTACCTTGGGCGGGGCCACTTCCTGTATTGTCTATACCTTGCCTTAAAGGAAAGGACATGGGTGGGGCCAAGGAAGCCAGAGGACACCCACCCAAGCCTCGCCCCTCTCCTGGCTTCTGCCTCCCCTCCAAACCCTCTGGGGAGGACAGAAGAAACTGGAAGGCTCTGGGCTGGGGCCTTTGCTTTTATAAGCTCCGGGGGGGGGGGGGGGGCATGGCAAAGACCCCAGCTCAGAGCCTTCCAGTTTCTTCTGTCCTTCTGTGAGGAACAGATAGAGTCCATAGAATAGTAACCAGATTAGTTCTTTATTCCATAGCAATACAGATCCATCAGCTTAGCAAAGGGAACTCTGGGTGCCCAGAGTTCCAACCAGAGCTAACATAGACAGCACTCCCCTCCCAGATCAAAGAAACAGAAAACAAAGCACTTTCACATGAAAGGAATTTTTTCTAACATTTCTACAATCAGATATATGTAGTGAGTAACTTTTCAGCTCAGTCCGTGTTCCGTGCATGGCGCCAAGAACCAGAACAGGATGGGAAGTAAGGTCACACTCAGGCACTGACATTCCGCTCCCTCTAAGATCCTCCTCCCCCCCGGCTTAAGAGGAAAAGCTTTGTGAAAAGCAGCCACCAACTGGGGGGCGTGCACATCAGATGCGTTGAACCAACTGGAAACCCCACCCATGAAACAAGATACTGCAAGCGTTTGCGATGCATTCTGGAATCGAGGATGGAGTCAATCTCGTAGTGCTTCTCCCTGTCAATCAGGCATCAAAACCGGGAGCCCGCTTGAGCAAACTAGAATGAAACACAGGGTGAATTTTGCTGAGTATTTTAGGTAATTCCAAACAAGCAGTCACATTATTTATGACTTGAACGATCTTGAAAGCCCTATGAATTTACGTCCCAACTTAGAGTATTTATGGATGTCCCAGAGATTTTTGGTCGATAAATACACCCAGTCATCGGCCTTTAGTGGAAAAGGTTAGCGATGCTTATCCACCTGTTTCTTTTGAGCATCCTTGGCTGTCTGCAAAGTGATAAGTATAGGATCTCATCCGTCCACTATAGCTTGAATCCAGTTTTGCAGTTCTGGAGGCTGGATGGGAGATTGGTCCAAAAAAGGGAGGGGTTTTGCAGAATAACCATGAACAATTTCAAAAGGAGTCTTATTGGTGCTACTATGAACTGCATTATTGTAGGCATATTCCGCATAAGGTAACAACTCCGCCCAATTGTTCTGTTGATAGTTAGTGTAACACCCCAAATATTTTTCCAAAGTCTGATTGGTCCGTTCCGATTGGCCGTCAGATTGGGCGTGGTAAGGAGAAAAGAGAGCTGACTCCACCCTCAAGAGCCCCAAAAACGCCTTCCAAAACTTAGAAACAAACTGGGGCCCCCGATCCAAAATAATCTTATTAGGGGCTGAGTGGAGGTGGTAGATATGATGACCTTCTGAGTACCATGTGTTGAAGAGGCATTTCTCGCACACACTTCGTGAAAACATCTATAAACAAACCAATGAGAAATGGAAGCACCTTATTCAGGCTGCCCTTTCTAATGACACCAGAAACTTTTGGCGCCTTGTTGCCAGGGGAACATGCTCCTCTGTTGCCATCTCCTCTAACATTGACCCTCCAATTTGGCATAGTTATTTTTGTAATATCTTTAATTATGGGAATTTTGACATTCCTAGAACTGAGCCACCCTTGTCTAATGTGGTTCCCAGATGGCCTCCTGTAACAGAGGAGGAAATTTTACCATTAATTGCAAATCTTAAATCCAACAAGGCCCCGGGTCCTGATGGAATCCCGGCTGAGATTTACAAATCTTTTCCTGATTGGTGGTCCCCTCTATTAGCCTCATTATTCACAATTGTGAATGATTCTGGCTCAGTGCCTGCAATCTGGACAAATGCAACCATCATACCATTGTTCAAAAAGGGTGACTGCAATCTTCCCTCCAACTATAGGCCTATCAGCCTGTTGTCTGTTTCAGGCAAATTGTACGCCAAATTCTTATTGAATCGTCTTATGGACTGGATCTTGATTAATAGACCTATAGGAATAGAGCAGATTGGTTTTACAAAAGGAAAGTCCACCTGGACCACTGCATGACACTGAAAGCTGTTGCAACCAAATACCTCCACAGAGGAAAATCCAGCCTATATGTAGCATTTATTGATCTAAAGGGAGTGTTTGACTCTGTAGATAGATCACTGCTATGGCTCAAATTACAGAAGCTTGCTATAGAACCCAGGCTTCTTTTACTAATTAAGTCTCTATATAGTAATCCCACCTGCCAGATTAGATGTTCGTCATCAGGTCCTTTGACACCCAAAATATTGGTCTCAAAGGGGGTAAAACAGGGTTGTGTGTTGGCACCTGTATTATTTAACCTTTTTCTGTACGATCTTGCCCCCTTTTTGAATAACTCCAACCCTCATTGTCCTTATCTGAATGGTGTTCCTTTGTCCATCCTTCTTTATGCCGATGATGCGGTCTTGCTATCGAGAACAAGGTTAGGTCTCAAAAACTCCCTGATCAAATGTGAAGAGTATTGCTGAAAGAACAGGTTGGTTATAAATTCTGTGAAATCTAAAATAATGGTCTTTTCCAACATCTTTAGACCCATGAGTTGGTCCATCCAAGGGGTTGACATAGAGCAAGTCAAATTGTTCAAATACCTTGAGATAACATTTCACCATAAGTTAAGCTGGACCACTCATAGGAACAATACTATTAAAGGTTGCAAGAATCTGTCCACTGCAGTTCTGAAATTTTTTAACATCCATGGTGGAAGGTTTATTCCAGCAGCACTGAAGGTGTTCAATGCCAAGGTGGTCCAGTACCTATTGTATGGTATCCCTGTCTGGATCCAAGCTTGGCACAAGAACCTGGAGCGTATCCAATCAAACTTCCTATATAAGATATTTGGCACCCCACATTGTGTCCCTTATGGTGTGCTCTGTCTGGAATCTATTAGAAACTAGGGCATGGGCTGTAACATTTAAGTTTTGGCTGCGTCTATGCTTCTGCACAGTTCCAAAAAGTTTATCCTTGCTAGAAATGAGGGAGCTTCAGCTTTCGAAGTGGTCGCTCCATATTGAAAAAAAAATCTTCTCCTTGGGTTTCTCATGGGAGTCTCTTCATATGCTTACCGCCACGGAAATTTACCATCATCTAGAGATCATACTGTATGACCAGGAATACCAATCTCTCCTGAGTGCTGCACAAAGCTCCTGTTCCCCTCTATACTTTGGGATAACACCCCCGAAATCTAGCCCTGCTGTATACTTAGAACAGCTTGTTAATTATAAGTGCAGATGGGTCATGACAAGAGCAAGGTGCAACTCGTTCCCCTCTGTCTATCTTCAAGGTCGTTTCCTTAACATCCCATAAAGTGAGCATTGTTGTCGGTACTGTCCCAACGCTATGGACTCAGTCCCTCATATCCTGCTTTACTGTTCGAGGTATAATGATATTAGAACCAATCTGGGAGCTTTACTACCCCTAGAATTTATGTTTCTCTCAGACAAACAAAAAATGTCTAAGGTATTGAACAGCCCTAATGTAGAAATTTCTGAAGCAGTTGCTACATTTTTAATCCATGTTCTACATGGTATATAATAATGATCCTGTTTTTGTATTTGGAATGTATGGTACTTCTGGTTAATAATAAAAAATCCAAAAACCTAATAAAGGTTTAGATATGATGAATTAACAATTTGGCCAGCCTTGGAGAGGTAGGAATGGTGGAGCAAGGTATGAAATTAGCTTCTTTGGAAAATAACTCTACCACCATCCAAATCACAGTATTCCTCTAACAGTATTCCTGAGCCTTCGGGGAGGGCGGTATACAAATATAATAAATAAATAAATATAAATAAACTTTCAGGCAGATCAGTAATAAAGTCCATAGCAGGGGTCCCCAAACTTTTTAAACAGGGGGCCAGTTCACTGTCCCTCAAACTGTTGGAGGGCCGGACTAAAAAAAAACTATGAACAAATTCCTATGCCCAAATGATTGTAAAATGTTTGATTTCACCTTTCAGCCTTTCTGTCATGGTCTATTTTTAGAACAGTGACCAAAGTATGTCAAGTACAGAGTGGGCTCCAAATATTGTTGGGGAGGCTGTGGAATACCTTCCCCTGTAAAAAAAAAAAAAAAGCAGAACTTTCCCAATGAAGCATTCCATCTAACCCAGGATCAGGTATCTTCCTGGGTTCTTTCCTCCCTAGCAGCCAGCGAGCAATTCGCCAGCCTGGCTGATGCCAATGGGAGTGAGGCGGAACAGAAAGCCTAAGAGCAGCACATGGAGTAGCTGAGAGGAGGGCGGAGCAGGAGTTGCCACATGTAAGGTTTTCCAACTCTGGGTCAGAAAATTCATGGAGATTTGGGGGTGCCATCATGTAACTGCAATCAACAGCCATTGGGGCCAGTTCCTCCTCTCCCTTGAGCCCCCACTGCACATGAATGGAGCCATTGCCGCCATGCCTGGCGGGCCGGATAAATGCCTTCAGGGGGCCACATTTGGCCCCTGGGCCGTAGTTTGGGAACCCCTGATCCATAGAAACAACCTGCCAAGGGCATTTCGTTAAAGGAATAGGTTGGAGCAGTCCATGAGGCTTCCCAGGTGCAGATTTCGCCATAGCACACACAGGACAGCCTCTCACATAATCTCTCAATATCCTTACGCATGGACCGCCACCAAAACTGCCGCCAAAGTAAATGCAAAGTCTTCAGGAAACCAGAATGCCCAACAGATTTAGAATTGTGGCCATGACGGATAACCGTGCCACGGAGGGAAGATGGCACCTACAGACAGTTCCCCTTCATCCAAAGACCATTCTCCAACTTAAGGGACAGCCCACCATCCTCCACAGGAACCGCCTCCCTCCCCGCCTCCTGCAAGGCAGATTGGCTGGAGTCCGGCTGAGAGAGCAAAGGAGGGGTTAAGGTGGAAGGAGGGGAGACGGACGGAGTAGTTGTCAGTAGATGGGAGTGGGAGTAGGCGTGCCTGGGCACGAGTGACAGCTAAGACCAATTGAGCAGGAGAAAGTACAGTCTGGGGGGCTGAACGAAGGGAGGAGTCCCCGCCAGAATCCTCGGTTAGGCGGGACAAAGCGTCTGCCCAACGGTTGGTTTTGCCAGAAAAATAATGAACAGTAAAGTTGAAACAGGAGAAGAAATCAGCCCATTGAAGTTGTTTGGCAGACATTTTATCAGGCGTGGATAAGGCAGAGAGGTTTTTATGATCAGTCCAGACCTGGAACGGCTGAGCAGCTCCCTCCAGCCAGTGCCGCCAAGGCTTGCTTGATAGCTCCAGTTTCTTTGTCGCATAGGGTCCAATTCAATTCCGGATCGGAAAACTTTTTAGACAGGTATGCACAGGAGTATAGGCTACCATCAGTACCACGTTGTAGTAACGCAGCCCCTAACACTTTATCCGAAGCATCAACATGCAAAACAAACAGCTTAGCCGGGTCAGGATGGGCCAGTATGGGTTCTGATGTAAAAGCCTGCTTTAAAGCCTGGAAAGCCGTCTGACAGGCCGGGGTCCAATTAAGGGGTGCCCCTGGTTTGGCTGCCAAAGAACCCTTGTCTTTAGTGCGCAACAGATCAGTCAGAGGCAGTGCCAATTGAGCAAACTGAGGAATAAAGTCACGGTAGAAGTTAGCAAAGCCTAAAAACGATTGTAGTTGCTTACGGGTGATAAGTGCAGGCCAATTAAGCACTGCCTCCACCTTGGTGAGGTTCATTTCTAGCCCTGCCGCAGATACCCGGTAATCTAAAAAGTCTGGTTTCTTCTGGTGAAAGGCACATTTGGACAACTTGGCATATAGAGAATTATCCAGTAACCACTGCAGAACTTTACGGACTAGTTGGACGTGTTAAACCTCATTCTGAGAATAGATAAGGACATCGTCCAAGTACACCACCACCCCTTGATAGAGCAGATCTTGCAAAACCTCAGGCACTGACACCTCCCCAGAGGGAAGGGCAGAAGGGACTGCCAGCTCAGAGTCCACAGCCGGTAGGGGGCCCCACCACAGGCATAGTGGGGGGTGCCTGGAGAATGGATTTCTCCGGGCACCATTTCCCCCAGTACGCCCCTGACTACAATAAAACCAAAATAGTAATCTTGGGCAACTTCAGAACAAAGTCTGGATGGACCATAGGCAATGATAAAATTGATGAATGTCGTTTAGAAAAATATTTACGGCTTCTGGTGCGACTTCCAGGAAGGCTAGGAGCTCCGTGACAAGCGGACTCCGAAGAACTCAGCTTATTTCCAAAAAACTTTGGCTTTTTGGTCAAAACAACTGCAAATCAAGATATGAGTACAAAAATAATCTTTTTCACAGACCTTCAGCGTGTTCCAGCCCCCATGGAACTTGACGCAACTGGGCTCGGCTGTCTGCCAGCGAGGATGCGGGAGAATGACTTTCAGGAGGTGGGGAAATGCCATGCTGATCCGGAGAAGGGATTAGCAAGATGCAGCCTAGTACTTCTTGGGGAACCCCCTTTCAAAGACACGGACATCTGGTGTCGAGATGGGAAGACATCCCAAGGTTTGCTCAGGGAAACGGCAGAGTGGGGCATGGGGCAAAATCTTCGGAGAGGTGGTGGAATGGCGGAGAAGCCCAGCTGAGTTCTGAGCCAATAGGCAAAGGCCTTCCGTCTGGCTCGCATATTGTAGACTATTTAAATTTATATATTTTTTGAGAGTGGGACTACATACAACTTTGTGCATATCAAATATATTAAACAGTTTAATCGCCCATTGGAGACTGCAATGGTTTAAAATTGCTACCAAGTCCTGCAGTGCGCAGAAATCCAAATAGAACTTTGATTTATACCTGGTCAACTAACCCTAGAAAACAAAATAGAAATCAAACACATTCTGCAGCACACGTGAACCAGTCCAGCACATTGGACAAAATAAATATTAATGAAATTTGGGCTAAATTGGATCAAATTGCAGACACTACTTTAGAAACAAGTGATAAAGTGAAGAAAATGGAAGAGGAGCTTGTGGACATTAAACAAGAGATGAAAAAATCGGTGTACTGGAGCAGGGAGTAAATCAAATTAAATAGGGAGCAGCAGTGGCGTAGTGGCTAAGAGCAGGTGCACTCTGATTTGGAGGAACCGGGTTTGATTCCCAGCTCTGCCGCTTAAGTTGTGGAGGCTTATCTGGGGAATTCAGATTAGCCTGTGCACTCCCACACACATCAGCTGTGTGACCTTGGGATAGTCACAGCTTTTTGGAGCTCTCTCGGCCCCACCCACCTCATAGGGTGTTTGTTGTGAAGGGGGAAAGGTAAGGAGATTATGAGCCCCTTTGAGTCTCCTACAGGAGAGAAAGGGGGGATATAAATCCAAACTCTTCTCTTCTTCTTCTAAATAAGAGTTGAAACAAATGGACAAAAGACTAAATGTTGAGGAAAAAATGGTGGTTTTAGAATCGGAAAAAGAAGCATCGATGATGGACAACCTAAGGCTAGAAATTAAACAAAAAGAAAGATTTCTGGTTCAGGAAAATCCCTGAGCCAGAGAATGAAAACCTGATAAATAATATGATAGAAATTATAGCAGCTTTTGTAACGAGATCATTTCAAGATGAAGAATTTGAGATAGATGAAGTATTCAAGGTAAATTCAAAGATAGCAAAAGAAGGAAATTTACCCAGAGATGTCATAATAGGTTTCACTACAAAATCTTTTAGGAATGAAATTTTCCATAGACATTATGAGGACGCTTTAAAAGTGGGGGGTAAGGAAATTATCACTTTGAAAGAAGTTCCAGCAAAGATTCTAAACTTAAGGAAAGAATTTACAGAATTGTCTACTAGTTTGAAAAGCAAAAGCATACATTATAGATGGGAGATCCCGATGGGGATCTCATTTCAATTCAAAGGTCCAGAAGATCAATTTCAATCAATCAGTCTTTATTTGGGTGCTGTGTGGTTTCCGGGCTGTATGGCCGTGTTCTAGCAGCATTCTCTCCTGACGTTTCGCCTGCATCTGTGGCTGGCATCTGATCCTCTGAAGATGCCAGCCA
>NW_025950179.1:0-10199 GCF_021028975.2 Sphaerodactylus townsendi | reverse complement strand
ACCTGCCTTAGTGCACCTTAATACACCTGCCTTAGTACACCTTAATATACCTTAATACACCTGCCTTAGTGCACGTTAATAAACCTTAATACACCTGCCTTAGTGCACCTTAATACGCCTTAATACACCTGCCTTAGTACACCTTAATACACCTGCCTTAGTACACCTTAGTACACCTTAATACATCTGCCTTAGTACACCTTAATACACCTGCCCTAGTACACCTTAATACACCTTAATACACCTGCCTTAATACACCTTAGTACACCTTAGTACACCTTAATACACCTGCCTTAGTACACCTTAATACCCCTGCCTTAATACACCTTAATACCTTAATACACCTGCCTTAGTACACCTTAATAAACCTTAATACACCTGCCTTAGTCCACCTTAGTACACCTTAATACACCTGCCTTAGTACACCTTAATACACCTTAATACACCTGCCCTAGTTCACCTTAATACACCTTAATACACCTGCCTTAATACACCTAAATTTACCTCAATACACCTGCCTTAGTACACCTCAATACACCTGCCCTAGTACACCTTAATACACCTTAATACACCTAAATTCACCTTAATACACCTGCCTTAGTGCACCGTAATACACCTTAATACACCTGCCTTAGTACACCTTAATACACCTGCCTTAGTACACCTTAGTACACCTTAATACACCTGACTTAGTACACCTTAATACACCTTAATACACCTGCCTTAATACACCTTAATACACCTGCCTTAATAGACCTTAATACACCTGCCCTAGTACACCTTAATTCACCTTAATACACCTGCCTTACTACAGTCAGCTTCACCCCTGGGAACACCTCCAGCCCATGTCGGCAGGGCCAGCTGTGGTGTGGGAATGCTGACGAGGCAGTGAGTACTGCAGTTGCACCCAGAGCACTGCGGTGTCCACCTGCTGACATTTTTGCCTCTTCTCCAAGGTAGATTCCCCAGAGACGGCAAATCCACCAGTGCGGTCCACACCACATCCAGGAGTCAACCCCCACCCCCTTGAATTGGCCTGTTTTACTGGTAGTACATAGGATCCAACCCAATGTTTAGTGAATGGCAGGTGAAAAGATTTTTAACTACAAATAAAAACGCTACAACTACACGTGCTTCTTCTTTTTAGTTGTTCCATGTGGGTATGATGGGAACACTTTTGGATTTCATTTTCTAAAGGTTCAGTCAGTTTTTCATGCCTTTTTTTCATTTTTTCTCCAGTATTTCTTTTTCTTCTTATTCTAATAGCAGCAGCAGATTGTATTTAAAATTAAGGTAGATACTTGCTGAGCCTATATATGTATTAAGTTGTTCTGCTGAAATTTTAAAACATTCAAGGTATTTGTTAACATTTATAAATTTTTATTTGAATATAAATGAAAGATGCTGGATGCTGACATGGAAGGTATATGTACCCAACCACCTTTCCTTCTAGAAATCCTTACCTTTTTAGCATTTTAATGTATGCAGTTGGTCTTTATTCTGGTTATTTTTTATTTTACAGGCTGTAGAAAATGTCTGTTCTTACAATGCATCACCTACACTGTACAAACAACTACGACAAGTCTGTGAAGATCATGTGAAATCACAAATACTGCAGTTTAGAGAATATCCTTTTGAAGTTAAAAATCAACCACAGTAATAGTGCTAATGGTTCTAAAGATTACATTAGGATATCTCCCAAGTAATTTCTGTACAGTGACTTTATGCTGTTGAATCATCTAGCTTGGTGTTGTCTGTATTCACTGACAACAGGTTTCTGGGACTGAAATAGGAGGAAGTCTTGAACACATGCTGAAGCATGTACTTTTACCATTTGGCCACGGTTCCTCCTCAGTGCATATTTTTTGCTACTTCTGATTGTATAAACCTGTAATTTTAAGGTCTTAGCAACTTATTTAATTTAATATTGTCAAGGTACTGTAAAGTATAAAACTCCTTTTTAGAATTTAAGTTTTTAGGGAATTGTTATCATTGTGGAGCAGTATTCATTTCAAATATTATGAATAGCCTGTTAAAAAGAGGCTGTCTTCTGCATAAAATATCAGATTTCCTCAGTGGTTTAATGGGGCTTGGATTAGTTTCTATTAGGTTGTGTTTTAGGATGAAATAACTGTTGATGTCAGTTCTAGAAGATCTGTGGCGTGGTCCAAAGATACATTAACTGTCTATAGCCATCCTGATAAATTTATTTTATCAGCACATTAGTGAAGCAATGTTGCAATTGCTAGTGGATTTGTTCTTCTAGATTAATAAGATGATGTGTTGAGATAATTTACAAAGGTTCAAGTCAACGCAGCTATTGGAGTTGATCCTATGTACCCCATCCTACCAGTCTCCTGAGAAAAGTTTATTTATTTGATTGTTAAAACACATACACAACATTTTTCCTTTTAGCCCACATTGAAGCCTTCCTGGAACTTAAGTAACCCTTCCTCCTGTGGGAGGAGACTGGCAAAGACTATTTGGCCAAAGGCCAAATCATCCTATTGGTCTCCTTCATAGGTCACTGTAAGAACCCTTGTTGAATTTTGTAGTGTCTACAAAGGATGGTGAAAATTTAAAGCTGTACAGGTCTAAGCTGTACAGGTCTAAGACCTGATGCCTTTTCTAGATAACTATCTCCTCAGTTATTCTAAAACAGTAGACATTTTACAGAGGCAGAGCAAGGGGGAACTGCGCTCGGGATGTGCTTCGTCCTGCGCTTCTGGAATGCCCACGTCACAGCGACACCCCTGCGAGGCGCGTGCCCGGGACATTGTGCCCCACCTGGTCCCCTGGGTGCTACGCCACTGACATTTTATAATCTGCTTCCTAATTTGGTATGTTCTGATTATAAAGATGTCTTCAGTGCCGCTTCTATAATGTTTTAATTTTAGAATTTTGGGCCATTTATGCACTTGTGGTCTGCTCTGCAGTGAGCATACATTCCCTTTGGGTCAGATTCTTGGTTGCACACATGTTTTCCCTGCTCCAGAACTCATTGTGCTACAGATCAGAGAATCTTCAGTTTCCAGAAGCAGGTACAGTGTGACTTTCCCCCTGACTTCGCAGGTAGAGTGAAGGAGATGGGCACACATTACTCTCTCTTCAGGTTTTGTCACTCCTCTCAGTCTTGCCCTGCCCACCCACACTAGTATTCTGGCCATGCTGTTCTTTTTATTTTCATGCTGCTGATCCATCAATAATTCAGTAGACCAGTGAAATTGACATAATCTATTGAATCATCAATAGCTGAAAAATGGCCCTCCCTCACCCCCCAAAAAGGGAGGTTGCATAGAAAGGAAAGGAAGAGGTGAGTAGGCAAAGTGGTGGATTAGATTGGTTTTAAATGGAAACTTGTAGGAAACCTCCCTGTGAAGCACAAAGCTGCACCACAAGCAGTAAGTTGATAAAAGGCCTTGGTTTCTAAGGGTTAGTATATGTGCTTTATAATTATAATGGTGCCAGCCAAAGCATCTGTGTAAGGTATCACTTTGAAGAGTAGAAATGGATTTCTTTTTAGAGAATAGGCTGAAGCTTGGATGAGGCCTTTGCAGACAGCTTAATAGCAGTGGAAAGCCACTTCTTTGTTGGCTCTGAATTTTTTCTGCATTTATCCTTCATGTGTGTATGAAAATTTCATTTAGAAAAATTTGAATGTTATTGCAGAATCCTGGTGGATTCTTTCTAATTTGAGAATAACCTTGTTCTCCGAACAAATGTCATCATTAATATTTTTTGTTTCAAAATGTGTAGTGAGATGTTTTTCTTAACTTTTGCAGCACAGATTCTCTTGACAGTCTCTTATTTTTAAAGAAAATAAACAAGTGCTGGCAAGATCACTGCAGACAAATGGTAAGCCAAATGTAGTTCCTAATACGTATTCAAGAGAAAATGAGAATAAATAAGCATGTAAAGGCTGATGGTCATTCCGCAGGAAGAACTAAAGAAGTAAGTATGAATTAAATCAGGGATAATGCAGATTTGTTTGGTGTAGCTCTTGGGATAAATTAGGAATTAATCTGAAAAAGTTATATCAAAACTAACAAGATAGCTGAAGCCACCTGTGCTTTTATAAGGTCACATTTGACAAAATAATGTAGCTTGAGGTACAACAAGATTTACTGACCATCTCTTAATTTGGTTACTACAAATATTACTACAACAATTTGTCTTTAAAAAAACCAAACAGTTGCTTTATGAAAACAACAGGTAGTGTTATTGAATGGGTTATGTAGGAGTTATAGTTGTAGTTTAGTTCCTTCATTTCATTCAGTATGTTATAGTCAGTGTTCGCTAAATTAGACTCATGACGAGATTCTGAAACTTGGCTTACTCAGGCCCATTATGCATGGAACACTTACCTCAGGATTCTTCTCTGTGCAGTTGTCTTGCAGTGGGCTCTCCTTGTGTTTTTCTGTTTACACGCAAGGAGGTATTCTCTCCTGGGCAAGCAGTTGTTCTGCAGAGAACTTTCCAGGCAAGGTTCTTTTAACTCTGCCCATCAGCTTATTTTTTAAAGGCACAGATCTTAAAGGCACTTATTTGTATAGGCACACATCTCATTATACTCAGTAGTCAAGATTGCTGGCTTAGTCTTTAAACTGCACTTTTATCAATATTACTGTTCCAAAAATACCCCCCCCCCATAAAAGAGCAAAGCAGTTCCTTGGGCTACACGCTGCTAAAGAAGGGGACATTGTGCTAAAGCCAATATTCTCTCCCTCCCACCTCCACTTCCTGCTGCTGCTGAAGCACAGAGAGACTTGTTATTTCTAAGCACTCTCTGTTTTTATTATGTCATGATATTGAAATATCAATGCAGAGGTGAGTGAGCTTCTTTTCTTTCCCTTGAAGGAACCAGCAACATGGAAGGGGGGACAAGAGGAATGGAAGTAGGAAGGAGTGGGAAGGCTGGCTGTGGGAGGAGAGAAGATGTCCGGGGCAAAGCTGAGCCCACTGGCAAATCTGTCCCACTCTGGTGGTAAAGCAAATTAAAATCGTGCTAGACATGGTCTCACCACGGAGAGAATGAAAAGTGAAAACGGGACTTGAAGAAATACATCTGTAGAAGAAATCTTGCTGCAACAGACATTTGCCCCCACCATGCTGCAAAAACATTGTGCATATATTGTCGAAGGCTTTCACGGCCGGAATCACTGGGGTGCTGTGAGGTTTCCGGGCTGTATGGCTGTGTTCTAGCAGCATTCTCTCCTGACGTTTCGCCTGCATCTGTGGCTGGCATCTTCAGAGGATCTTCAGAAGATGCCAGCCACAGTTGCAGGCGAAACGTTAGGAGAGAATGCTGTTTGTGCATTTCACGTTACATAATACCATGATGAAGATTCCAGCAGTCTGCTTCCATTCGACTGTGGAAAACAGATGAAGTTTCCTTAAATTATTGAATTATATGAAATTAGTTAGTGCTTAGGCAATTATACTTTGAAAAGATTATACGAAGGCTTGTATGGGATTGGTTGTTCTGTCTGTGGGATTAATTCATTACACTTTGAAAGCTACTGATTCGCAAGAATTGCAATGTTACAGTTGTATGTGCCATAAACACTATTTCTGCAGACAGAGGGTATTTATTTTATCATTATTTTATGTTTGCAGATCATGATTAGAAGCATTTTTTTGTTTTTGGATCGTACTTACGTTCTTCAGAATTCAATGCTACCTTCTATATGGTAGGTATAGTGTCTAAGGCCTTTTCCACATGAGTTGTTTACGATGTGTCTTGCCACCAAATGCTATATATTTTTTTCTTTTAATTCTGCATGTTTTTTCCTCTCTTTGGTTCCGAGAACATTTTCTCTTCATTTTCCCTTTGTTTTCCCTGAGCACTTTTACCCCAATGTTTTTTTTAACTTGTTTCCAAAACCAGCTTCGCTTGAGCGTGCAATCATGTTGAAACAGTCTTTAATTCTTTGCCCCACCAAACACCTGGCCTGTGTAGTTGACCAACCTCTCCTTCAGCTATTTGCTCCACACCCTCATTCTTCATTTTTGGAAGGATTTAATTTTTTTTATCGTGACAGGGTATAGACACAAGCCAGTTTGACTGTATCAGCTTTGTCTATTTCACCATGAATTTGTGATGTATTGTTAAGGCAAAGATATACTGTATCTGCAATTAGGAGCAGTGAAATTGACAAGGAAAGTTGCTTTTGCAGGAGAAAATTGACAAGGGACTGCCACAGTAACTACTGTGCGTTATTGCAGCTTTAATGAGCATAAGTTGCTAATTACGTGCCTAATGTCTCACCTGTATAAGAGGGAACAACTTTTGAAATGGAAATTTCTAAACCATGACATTTAATACACAAAAATGAAACTCTTTCAATGCTCTTTCATATTTTTACAGGGATATGGGGCTAGAACTTTTTAGAAACCACGTTGTTAGTGATAAACTAGTTCAAAGTAAAACTATTGATGGAATCCTACTATTGATTGGACAAGAACGAAATGGTGAAGCTGTGGATAGAAGCTTGTTACGAAGTTTATTAAGTATGCTGTCTGATTTACAAGTAAGTATAGCAGCTGTATGCATGAAATGCCATTCTCTTCTCATTCTGCTTTTGTGGATAAGAGTTAAAAAAACATGAGGCCTTCCTTCATACTTGGAAGTCCTCAACAAATGGTTGAGAGAAAGTGAACTTTTCTTGTAATGCCAAGCCTTTGAAAGTTATGCTTACAAGTGGACTGATTTATACTCCACCATATTCTCAGTCTTCCATAGGGAGGGTTATGGGAGAGGAATGGTCATTTGCACTAGTAATTTGTTGTTCGCCTTTTTCTGAAGCAGAGCAGCTTTGATTTCTTGCATTCATAACATTCATAACTTCTACTAGTGAGTAGAAGTTGAGCATATTTTTAAATCACAGGTTTTTCATTTAGTTTGTATACACTACTATTGCCAAGCTTGGGGGCAGGCTATAGGGCTACTGCAGTGCCACCCCTCTGCTCCCAGAGAGGCTTCCCAGTGGCATGGGGAGGCTCGCAAAACAAAAAAGCCTCTCGCCACCCCTGAGAAGCCCCCAGTATACTTATACCACCCTTTTGGTGCCTCAGTATACTTACACCACCATTTTGGTGGTGTAAGTCCGGGGTCCAGGCTGCCAACCTAATGCCGGCAAGGGCCAGGAGGGAGCTGTCTGTAACGTCAGCTGTAATGTTTCTCCATCTGTAATGTCAGCTCTTCCCCTGGCCACGCCTCCAGCCTGCCCTCGCTATGCCGGTGGCAGCCTCAGGGGCTTGGGATGTTGGCACCTCATCCAGCACCATGTCCCAGCCTCACAGAGTGTTGCAGCAGCCTCACGCTGGCAGAATTGCCCTTCTGTTGGGGCAAATGCACATGCCACTTCCACAAGCAGATTCCCTTCCCCCCTTTGTATGGGGCCAAAAATCACTGTACTGGTTTTCATTAGACTGCTGATGCTGCTTATGACATTGAGTGAAAGCAATTACTGTGTGTTCAGGCTGTTCTCCTTGAGCTACCCGATCCTATACGTGTTAACTTGTAAATATCTATGGGTTCAACGGTTCAAATTCCAAGGGTGGTGTGCATATAGTATTGCACTTCAGTATGGGCATATTGATGGATTTGTTGAAGTGACCTTTGTTCAGTGTTGATTCTCTGCTTGTAAATACGAATATTTTCCATATTACAGTTTTTAGTGCCATTAAGAAAAGGTTTACTGCTTGAACCTTAAAAAAAACCCTGTAGAAATGAAGACCTCACCATGTAATCTCTCTCATATAGGTTTACAAGGACTCATTTGAACAAAAGTTTTTAGAAGTTACAAACCATTTATATACGGCAGAGGGCCAAAGATTAATGCAAGAACGAGAGGTATGATGTTGAGTTTCTCTTGGTGGAATAATTTCCAAGAAGCCTGGACTCCTATTAAATAAAAACTGCTCTCAGTTGTGACCTCTGTGTGTTGGGGTATTGGATCTGGCAGAATTGTTTAAATATCTCTTCATGTATTAATTAAAGGAAGATAATCCACTTCTTTCGGTGATTGTGCTACTGAATCTCTCTAAGGGTTTTTTGTATGAAGTTTTGAAGGATTTAATTAAAGGAAATACTTTTGTTTCATGCAACCTTTTTCCCCCCCGTGGTTTTGAATTAAAGAATTTGACCACTTCCAAAAGCTTCTAGGGTTGCATTCACACAAGGACTGTTCACTGTTATGAATTCATTTCCACTGCAAATTAAGAGGCATTTGCAGTACTAGTGAAGTGTCCACACACGGGGTTCTAATTCACTTTCCTTGGTCATCCACACATGTGTGCTGCCCCTCCCCCCCAGCCATCGAAGAGGTTGGTTTTTTTTAATGAGAAATTGCTGTATCACTATAGTGTCATATAGTCCCTTCTGGTGGTGCACCGGGGAAAATGGTGCATGCAAGAGGATGACATCATTTAATGGTGCCGAGGTTGATGGGTGGTTTGAAAATGCTGTCCAGATGGCATGCTGGGCTAGGGAGAGCCAGTTTGGAAAAGTTGAGAGCAAAGCAAGGGAAAATCTGCAAAGTGGGCAATAAGAGGATGACTTTGTGGATGCTCCAGCATGCAAACCTGGCTTGACCAAAATGCCATGTAGCTGCAGAGATCCTGGGTTTTCAAACTGTCTTAAAATGGAACATATTTCTAATTTTTTCCTTTTGGGACCCACTTGCAGAGTAGCTCATGCTAACTCCCCTCCCAACAAAATCTTGCATCATGTACCCCACTAAACAATGTATAGCTTTACTGAGCAATAAACTACATTGAACCTCTGAGAGCTGTTCCCCCAGCTCACCCTGTTCCCTTTTTCTCACTCTCGGCCTAACAACCAACCTGAGAGCGACAAGCCACTTTATGGCCCCCACCCACAGTCTGAAAAATACTGACCTATGCTGAACACAGTTGTCAAGCTAACTGATCAGCCCTACTGCTCTCAAAAGTGTAGAAGAAGCAGAGGAGTTCAGATTTATACTCCACTTTTCTCAACTGTTAGCAGCTTACAAACTCCTTCCCTTCTCCTCCCCACAACAGACACCTTGTGAGGTAGAGGGGGCTGAGGGAGTTCTGAGAGAACTGTGACCAGCCCAAGGTTACCCAATAGGCTTCATGTGTAGGAGCAGGGGAAACAAACCTGCTTCACCCGATTAGAGTCTCCCACTCTTAACCAGTACACCATACTGGCTTTATATGACTTCACCCTCAGATTCCAGATGACTTAGATTTAAATGGGGTATTTTGAGACACCCCCACTATGGTAATTAAGTCAATTTTATGAAAGAAAGACAAAATCATATATGGTAGCAAAGCACTTAACTGAGTATAGCCGTCAATGCCTGCTGTCTGCATGCTGGCACCAGGTAAAATAAGTTGATGAAATATGTGGCTTTACTATGCAGTAGTCTTGAGTTGACTTTGCACCCCACATTTGGTGCACTTGCCACAGTCATATATGTATGTGTGTGTATTCATTTCTGATAGGTCCCAGAATATCTTCACCACGTTAACAAACGTTTAGAAGAAGAAGCAGATAGAGTAGTAACGTATTTAGACCACAGCACACAGTAAGTACCTCTTACTTTTTTTCCAAATTACAAGACTGCTGTTGCTTTAAAGATGCCATTCTGTTTAAGCAGAATAATGGTAGCAAGAGCACCATTCTGTTCTTGAAATTATGCTTTTTGTTTAAATTATGATAAAGAATTGGAAACAAAAGATAGTTGGGAAGCAATGTACTTTTGGGTTTCAAAAATGTGCGATCATTACTTAATACCCTATTGAGATCAGTGTATAAATAGGTTGTTTTAATGATAGCTTCTACAATGATAGTTTCAGTTACTCAGAAAAGTATGGTAGCCATTGTAGTGGTTAGAGTGCTCGACTAGATCTGCTAGACCCAGACTCAAATCTCTGCTGTGGAAAGCCACTAAATTCCCTTGGGCCAGTCTCTTTTGGAGGATTCTGCACAGCACAAATATAGTGTCTTTGGAACATTATAAATAGTGTTTTAGGGAAGAACTTTGCACAGCTGTCTTCCCTGAAACAATATATTCCTCTCAATGTGGGTTTTTCAAAAATCACTAAACTAGTGATCTTTTTGCAGAATCCTAGGCCATTTCCGCATGGCAGCGGAAACGGCTGGGTCGGCGAAAGACGCTGGGACCGTCCGCACGGACGGTCCCGGGAAG
>NW_025950178.1:0-18193 GCF_021028975.2 Sphaerodactylus townsendi | reverse complement strand
GTTGTTGTTGTTGTTGTTGTTGTTGTTGTTGTTGTTGTTGTTGTTGTTTAGTAAATAGTATCCCCGAAAGGCTCAGGGCGGTGTACAGATAAAACATCAGCTAAAAACATACATATAATTAAAACAACAGTAATATCTTAGAACATCGCCCGCGCCCTTACGAAACCCTCCTAATGCGAAATAATGGGTCCTGATGGGATTAGGGCCCATGGGGGTAAAGAGGAGGGGGCAGGGGCACCCTCAGCGGCCGGTCTCTCCAAAGGCCCGGTGGAACAATTCAGTCATACAGGCCCTGCGGAAATCCCCAAGGTCCCGCAGGGCCCGGACAGCTGGTGGTAGAGTGTTCCACCAGGCCGGCGCCAGAGCCGTGAAGGCCCTGGCCCGAGTGGTGGCCAGCCGCATCCTTGAGGGGCCGGGGACCTCCAGTAAATTGGCCTCTGCTGAGCGCAGAGGTCGAGTTGGGACATATGAGGTAATGCGGTCCCGAAGGTACGAGGGTTCAGGTTCAAGGCACAGCTAGGAGGAACTCTTACTAGTCACGTTTATTTGCTTAGTTGTTCATGCTGCTTATACTCCAGATTTATCACTGAGACTCAAGGAGGATTACACAATATATACATATTTGCTATCAAGTCACAGCTGACTCATGGCGACCCCAGAGGGTTTTCAAGGGAAGAGATGTTTGGAGGTGGTTTGCCATTGCCAACCAAATACTAGGTAGCGATAGGGGCTGTGAGTGTGTGACATCCAGCAAGCTTCCATGTTGCGAGGGGAGATTTGAACCTGCGTTTCCCAGGTTCTAGTCCGACACCTTCACTACTACACCAAGTTATCTGTTATACACATGTCTGTGCACACACAAACACACCACCTCTCTCCCTACAACTCCAGATGACCTCCCAAAAATACCCTTTACAAACCTTGGTGCAGTCTAACGGCAGAATTTAAAACCGTTATCAATAAAAACAGCCCTAACAAGCTGAACAGGGAGCTTTTCCACACTATTAATTTAAAATGTTTTGAGGCAGGAAATAAAACATTTCCTCCACGGAGTTCCGCACTGTTTTTGCCCCAAAACGTTTTATGTCCACCCTCAGGACATTTCAGATGAATCCCCTTTTAAAACGATTCACTGGCTGAAACATTTCCAAAATGTCTTCAGTTGCTGTGTGATCTATTGACTGTTTCCCATGGTTCTCTGCTTCCCTAGACTTCCTCCTTGGCATCATTTCCCGATCCCACTCTGTTCCCCTTCGCCTGTTTATTTGCAGCATTTCTCTGTGGCTCATTCCGCACATGCAGAATAATGCACTTTCAATCTGCTTTCAGTGCTCTTTGAAGCTGTGCGGAATGGCAAAATCCACTTGCAAACAGTTGTGAAAGTGGTTTGAAAACACATTATTTTGCGCGTGCGGAAAGGGCCTATGTGTTCTTTGGGGGGGGGGGCAATCTTTGAAGCATCAAGTATATGAGGAGTATAGAATGCAGTGCAAGGCTTTGAAGCATTCAAGCACTGATTCAACACAGAATTCCAAAAAAGGGGGGGAGAATCATGTGATGGCAGCCAGAAAGCGTTTTGAGGGTGTGAGTGTAAACAAAAATTGGGGGGTTGAAAACCTTTTACAAATGCTTTACAAATGCAATGCAGGAGTCTACCGCGTACCATGCAGCTGTGGAAAAGCCTACATAGGGACCACGAAATGCAGCGTCCAGACACGAATCAAAGAACATGAAAAGCACTGCAGGCTAATGTCAGACTCTAGAACGTGGAAATAATAGAGACCGTAGAAAAGTCCTAAAGCAGTTTATTTCTTGCAATGCGTAGAGTAACAATAGAAAGCAGGATCTGAGCTACAGAGCTCAGATCCAGGACCTATATCCTTCAACCCCCCCCCCCATTTCGCCCCACACCAAATGTCCCTTACAGTTTCTACAACATTTGCACTACAGAGCTTCAAAGAACCTGGGAACCGTTCCCACCTTCTCGCAGATGATTTGGCGCCAGGAGGTTGCCAGGAAGGGAAGAGGGAAACAGGAAAGCATTTACAGGAAAACATTTCCAACTCCCACACATCAAGACATCTAGGCACTGACAGGCATGGTCCTGACAACTAATTCAGCCGGAAAAAATCATTTTCCAAGCTGTGTCCAAGCTGGACACAGAATGTTATTTGAAAACACAGACATTCTGGACCACTCTGACCACCACTACATCAGACTATGCAGAGAAGCCATTGAAATCCAGAAGCACATGGACAATTTCAACAGAAAGGAAGTAACCATGAAAATGAACAAAGTTTGGCTACCAGTACTTAAAGACACTAGAATCAAGACAATGGTTAGTACACGCCACCCGGACACAGGATGTCTCCAGGCAGAAAGCAATCAAATGGATTAAAATGCCAGGCAACTTCTATGCAGATGCCCTCACAAAGAACATAAGAACATAAGAACTAGCCTGCTGGATCAGACCAGAGTCCATCTAGTCCAGCATTCTGCTACTCGCAGTGCCTTTGGGAGCTCACGTGCAGGATGTGAAAGCAATGGCCTTCTGCTGCTGCTGCTGCTCCCGAGCACCTGGTCTGCTAAGGCATTTGCAATCTGAGATCAAGGAGGATCAAGATTGGTAGCCATAGATTGACTTCTCCTCCATAAATCTGTCCAAGCCCCTTTTAAAGCTATCCAGGTTAGTGGCCATCACCACCTCCTGTGGCAGCATATTCCAAACACCAATCACACATCGTGTGAAGAAGTGTTTCCTTTTATTAGTCCTAATTCTTCCCCCCAGCATTTTCAATGAATGCCCCCTGGTTCTAGTATTGTGAGAAAGAGAGAAAAATGTCTCTCTGTCAACATTTTCTACCCCATGCATAATTTTATAGACTTCAATCATATCCCCCCTCAGATGTCTCCTCTCCAAACTAAAGAGTCCCAAACGCTGCAGCCTCTCCTCATAAGGAAGGTGCTCCAATCCTTCAATCATCCTCGTTGCCCTTCTCTGCACTTTTTCTATCTCTTCGATATCCTTTTTGAGATGTGGCGACCAGAACTGAACACAGGACTCCAATTGCATTCGCACCACAGCTTTATATAAGGGCATGACAATCCTTGCAGTTTTATTATCAATTCCTTTCCTAATTATCCCCAGCATAGAGTTTGCCTTTTTCACAGCTGCCATGCATTGAGTTGACATTCCCATGGAACTATCAACTAAGACGCCCAAATCCCTTTCCTGGTCTGTGACTGATAGCACTGACCCCTGTAGCGTGTATGCATAATCAATAACTGCACAATCACTAACTGGTTATGCAACTTAATTTTTATTTGCATATGCTAAAATGAATGGATTCCACTCAACACATCTAAATCACACTTGCTAATTGCACCCTTTACACTTGTCAACTAATGCAAATGGTTCTTTCTCCCACCCTGGATATTCCACAGGTATATATACTCCACTTGCTTTATTACCATTAGATCCTCTGAAGATGCCAGCCACAGATGCAGGCGAAACGTCCGGAGAAAATACTACTGGAACACGGCCAAACAGCCCGGAAACCCCAGTTTAAAAAAATATCTCAGGAGATTTGTGCAGAAAGGGCCGCGTATGAACCAAAATCAAGACAATCTGAGAAGATATAACTCAGCATTTCAGGCAAAGGAAGCAAACTTCTCCAGGGCCCCCAAGGCTTGGGGGAAGGGGGGGCACGTGTTGAGAAGAATAAAACTAGAGCACAGGTTCCTATCCCAATAAGCTTACATATGCTGTTTTGGGGGGCATTTAGCTGGTATTATTTTGCAAAAGTCCTAACCAAACTCTTAAAACAGCTCTTGAAGTTATAGTTCACAGGGCTCCCGTTTCTCTCACTCACTCTGCTCAAAACAAAGGCCGCATGAAAGAAAAGAAACCTACCTTTGTTATTCATTTTTTTAAAACAAATCTTCAAAGTTGAAGAATGGAATATTCAGTGGCTTTCATTTCTGATTATCATCACCATTTATTAAGCTTTTATGACCAAAGGTCTTAAGCACCAAGACAATAGTAACTCATAACACAATTTGAATAGATGTAACCAGTCCAATAATCATACTTTATAATTACAGCTAATTATGCCTAATAAAGGTTTTTGGATTGGATTGGATTACAGCTAAACCAGAATTAACAGGGTAATCAACAGGGCGAGCAAACAAGACGGCTAATAGCCATTTAAATCAATCACAGTTGCCAAATATTTCCATCCCAAACGGGTTATCGGAGTCTGCCAGGAGAAAGGAAAAGCCGGGGAAGTCCCACTAAGTTCTGTAGAATCGGTTGGTCCCAGATGTTCACCAGCTGTTAAGCATGTGCTGTGTGTTATGCGGTAAGTGCCATCAAGTCACTTCCAACATCGTGACCCTATGAAACAAGGTTCTCCAAAATGTCCTATTATCAACAGCTTCGATCGGGTTTTGCAAATTGGGGGCAGTTGGCTTCCTTTATAGATTCAACCCATCTTTTCCTTCTTCCTTCAACTTTTCCTAGCATTATTGTCTTTTCCAGCGACTCCTGCCTTCTCAAAATGTGACCGAAGTATGACAGCTTAGTAGCTTCTTGGGACAGTTCAGGGTTCATTTGGTTCACCAGATAAGCCTCCGCCACTGAGGTGGAGGAGTGGGGAATCAGACCCAGTTCTCCAGATTAGAATCCACCTGCTCTTAACCACTACACCGCACTGACTCTCCTACTATCCTTTCTGATGTGATTTGGCAAGTGCCAGTCACACAATCCAGTAATGAAAGAGTTAATGCTAATCAGTTAGTGAGGTCAGAAGTCAGTGGCCAGATAATTGACCCCTGTTGGTCAAGCAGATCTGGCTTGATACACATGCCGATCTGCACGTAGACAATAGATATATATTCTTTGTTGCTCTCTGCGCATGCACAGTGTGTGTAGTAGCTTATTAGCCATGTAATAGCCAAGCAGGAACTAGCTAATTGAGCTATCTAGTTAGAAAGATATTGCTTGTTTTGTATCCAAGTTACCCTTCCCCTTCTTTTATAGTAAGTAAACTCTGTATGGAGTTATGGAGGAGAAGTCGATTTATGGCTACCAATCTTGATCCTCTTTGATCTGAGATTGCAAATGCCTTAACAGTCCAGGTGCTCGGGAGCAACAGCCGCAGAAGGCCATTGCTTTCACATCCTGCATGTGAGCTCCCAAAGGCACCTGGTGGGCCACTGCGAGTAGCAGAGAGCTGGACTAGATGGACTCTGGTCTGATCCACCTGGCTTGTTCTTATGTTCTTATGTTCTTTATTTCCATAAGCCTCTGTCTCATTATTGTGCAAACTCTGTTTTATAACCATCACATCAATTTCGCATCACCGACTATCTGATACATTTATCTAAAGAAATCATTGAACATCGGGACTGAATCTGAGACCATCTGAATGCCAGCAGATGCTGTACCACTGAGCCACGCTATCTCTCAAACTGATGAATACAACAGGCAGGGTAAATGAGCCTTAAGAAGACTTAAGAACCAACAACAGCTTTAGGAGGTACATGGATATGGGTCAATTTCATACCACACTCCAATGGCGTACGGAAAAATCATGACTTAAAATGTTAGCATGAAATTATTTGGTGCCATCCACAATTGCACCCCTGACTACTGCATGCCTCTTAGAATACAAATTTAAATTTTGGCTGCACTTGCATTATACACATAATAAGCACTCTCTGGTTCACCTAATACTATCAGATACCCAGAGTAATTCATGGTTCTCACTGATAGAGAGGAAGATCGAATCAATTGGTATACCCCTTGACTCCCTTCTACCTTTAACTTGTTCAGAATCGTATAAATTATTAAAACAAAAATTGTTGGTGAGAGAATGGAACTATTTAACTCTGGCAGCGAGGAAAACTTGTTCACCTTTACATCTATCAATCCCCTTACAACATAACAGAATGGCCTCCTATCTGTATCATCTGACCAATCCAGACCAGAGAAGAGTTTTTTCACTCGCTCGCTTCAATGTTTTCCCTTCTGCCATACTACGAGGTAGATATAACAATCTAGAAATGTGCAAAAGGGTGTGTTCATGTGATGCAAATCAATTAGAAACATTAACTCACCAATTATTCCGTTGCTTTCTATGATATCTAGCGAGCTGTATGAACGAAGCAGACTATTGTTCTTATTAGATAATTCTGATGCTACATTCTGTAAAATGGCTGCAAACTTTCTGCTGGAAATAGTCCATAAGCAACAGTATGTATGAATCAACTTCATTTGTTATACGTTGCAAGCTTGTATTTTGATGCGATTTTGATGTGATTTTATACTGTTTATGCCAAATAAAGGCTAAATGAATGAGAATACAAATTGTGCAACGAATTGCGTTCCAAACACCCAACTGCACGCCAGGAAGGAAAGTTCTATAAGAGGTTTGGGATGGATGAGTTTGCAAATCTGGGGTTTCAGCCTCCAAGATTCCACATCCGATGGCTATGCATTGTATTGATTCAGTCTCGGTGGGCCAGCCAAGTATCAGTATTCATTGGGACTGCCACGATAACATTATGACATTCAGAAAGAGAGAGAATCATTGTAGCCTGTGGAATTTTGCTCATAATGAGACATTGCTCTCTGTTGGGTCTTTTAGACTTTATTATTAGCGTTCGCACCGCAGCTCTCCCCTGAGCTTTAATTATGGAATTTAAGCCTGTTCTGAATGCCAGATTTCAATCTTCTCCGCTCCGTGGCAGTCACGTTGAACGTCCGCCCCCAAACAATCCAGCACCTATTTTAGCATGACCTTTCCATGTTTCGACATCTTTTCCCCTGGATGCCTTGATTTTTCATGCCCACAAGTTTCTTTTCTTTTCTTTAGTACTGCTAGATTCATTTCTAAGATTACCAGTCTTTCTTTGAATTCTATCTCTTTTTTTAAAAGGGGGGGAAGGAATTTCCACACTAAACTCCACTATATGCATAGGATGCATTTCTACCAGTTTTGTATCTTCATACAGCAGTGGTGTAGGAGGTTAAGAGCTCATGTATCTAATCTGGAGGAAGCGAGTTCGATTCCCAGCTCTGCCGCCTGAGCTGTGGAGGCTTATCTGGGGAATTCAGACTAGCCTGTACACTCCCACACATGCCAGCTGGGTGACCTTGGGCTAGTCACAGCTTCTCAGAGCTCTCTCAGCCCCACCCACCTCACAGGGTGTTTGTTGTGAGGGGGGAAGGGCAAGGAGATTGTCAGCCCCTTTGAGTCTCCTGCAGGAGAGAAAGGGGGGATATCAATCCAAACTCTTCTTCTTCATTAATTTAAGTTATTTATAGTCCACCTTTCTTGCTGAGACTCAAGGCGAATTACATAGTCCAGGGATGGCGAACCTTTTAGAGACCGAGTGCCCAAATTGCAACCCAAAACCCACTTATTTATCACAAAGTGCCAACATAGCAATTTAACCTGAATACTGAGGTTTTTGTTTAGAAAAAAAGGTTGACTCCGAGGCATGCGTTACTCAGGAGTAAGCTTGGTGGTAGTCGGTGGCTTTGCTTTGAAGCAACCGTGCAACTCTTCCAATGGGTGAATCACGACCCAATTCAATTCCAAAACCTTTTTTAGTAGGGTTGATTCAGAAGCAAGCCCCATTGCCAGCAACCGAGCTTACTCCCAGGTAAAGGATCACGCTTTAGTTCTTTGCGTGAAAATTAGTGGGATTTAACAGTGCTTAACAAGGTTACCTTCACTGCTTCCCCAAAACTAAGTCTTAGGTTTAATGCCAATAATCGAGCCCAGCGGCCCAGGCCAGCCTAGATGTGTGGGGGGGGCACTCTGTTTGTGCGTGTCCACAGAGAGGGCCATAGGTTCGCCATCACTGACATAGTCTGACTCAAGCACAGTCAACCGCAACGTTCCCTGTGTGCTGCATGCATGTATGGCCATGCGGCTACCATACTGGTGATGTGCAGACAAGAGGCCGGCCGGCAGCAGGAGCTCTCCCAGGTGGGGGCTCAGTTCTGTGCAGTGTTTTGGAATTACTACACAGCTCTGGGGAAGGATTAGAGGGCCAGCTGGTCAACAGAATGTATCCCCCAATGAACAACTTCACACGGCAGCGGGTGGAAGGCACCACTTTTGAAAAACCTTGCTCGTGGAGCAAGGTTCAAAAGTGCCGTTTCCACGCAGCTTGGGCGGCACGAGCCTGGTGCTGCTGTGTTGCAGCAACGCCTGCTGTGCGGACACCTCCCCAGAGACGGCGCTTTTTGCCGTCCCTGGGCCACTGTTTACCACCTCTGCGGAAACAGCCCTTGTTAGGTAGGGAAGGCTGAGGGAATTCTGAAACAACTATGCCTAGCCCAAAGTCACTCGACAGGAAAGGAAATGTTTCCTCCATGGAGTTCTGCACTGTGTTTGCCCCCAGACATTTTATTTGCAGCCTCAACATTTTATACCAAGCAGATGCTCTACCATTCAGCCATGGCCCCCCTGCCATGAAGATGGTCATAGGTCAGTGATAACGAACCTATGGCACGGGTGCCAGAGGTGGCACTCAGAGCCCTCTCTGTGGGCACGCACAAACAGAGTTCATCATGTGGGGGGGGGGAATCGCCCACACACACACACACATCTAGGCTGGCCTGGGCTGCTGGGCTCGATTATTAGCATTAAACCTAAGACCTAGTTTTGGGGAAGCAGTGTAGGTAACCCAGTTAAGCGCTGTCAAACCCCACTGATTTTCATGCAAAGAACTAAAGTGCAATCCTTTACCTGGGAGTAAGCTCGGTTGCTGGCAATGGGGCTTGCTTCTGAGTAAACCCTCCTAGGGTCGTGATTCACCTGTTGGAAGAGTTGCACAGTTGCTTCAAAGCAAAGCCAACCTCTACCACCAAGCTTACTCCCGAGTAACGCATGCCTCAGAGCCAACCGTTTTTCTAAACTAAAACCTCGGTATTCAGGTTAAATTGCCGTGTTGGCCCTTTGCGATAAATAAGTGGGTTTTAGGTCGCAGTTTGGGCACTCAGTCTCGAAAAGGTTTGCCATCACTGGCATAGGTCTTGTGTTGGACAATAGGGTTGCCACATCTCCCTGGGCCACTGGTGGAAGACGGGGAAGTCGGGCTGCCAGCTCCAGGTTGAGAAACTCCTGTTGATTTGAGGAAAGAACCAGGGGAGGGGAGGGGCCTCGGTTACCCTCAGGAATGAGGAGAGTGAACCCTGTGCAGAAATAGTGCAGAAAATAGAAAGAAGAAGAAGAAGAGGAGTTTGGATTTATATCCCCCCTTCCTCTCCTGCAGGAGACTCAAAGGGGCTGACAATCTCCTTGCCCTTCCCCCCTCACAACAAACACCCTGTGAGGTGGGTGGGGCTGAGAGAGCTCCGAGAAGCTGTGACTAGCCCAAGGTCACCCAGCTGGCGTGTGTGGGAGTGTACAGGCTAATCTGAATTCCCCAGAGAAGCCTCCACAGCTCAGGCGGCAGAGCGGGGAATCAAACCCGGTTCCTCCAGATTAGATACACGAGCTCTTAACCTCCTACACCACTGCTGCTCCTGGGTTAAAAGGGTTAAAAAAACAAAAGGAGGAGAAAAGAGGACTCTGTGCTGCTGTTTCTCCGAGACTTCAGCTCATCTTCCCTGAATGGTCCATGCAACTAAACATGCAACAAAACTGTTCATCTCTTAGTTTGCAATCGTGCCTTTCACTGCTGCAGCTGTTTTTCTGGCAGCAGTTACTGCTTCGAGTCGCAGCAGTCACAGAGACTTGGAGTTTTTGGTGACCGAAAGTTTCTATGTTATTGTCCTGGACCGAAAGTTCCTATATTGTCAGCTTGGAGTTTTTGGTGATTGAAAGTTTCTATATTATTGCCTTAGAACAGTGATTCTCAACCAGGGTTCCGTGGGACCCTGGGGTACCATGAGCACGTCCCAGGGGTACCCTGACAATGCTACCGCCTGCCCCCCCCCCCACCAGAATCAAATGGATTTTGAAGGGGCAGGGGGAGGGGGGTTTGGAAACCTCACGGGCTTCCTTTAAACAACATTTAAAACAGCCTTGTTTTATTTGCCTAAATACGGTGTGGATTGGGGGGTTAGATTTAAAGAGAGCTTTCCCTTTAAATCCCCCCAAATCCATGCTGAATTTAGGCAAACAAACAACATGGCTGTCAATGCTGCTTTCCCTCCCCTCCCCTCCCCCTGCTTGCCACTCCCCCCACCTACAGGCCAAAAAAGGAAAAAAACCTCAAAAAAATTCAAAAAAAATTTCAAATGAACCTCAAAGAGATATGAAGAGCGAGGTCAAGGGTACCCTGACCTCGAAAAGGTTGGGAAACACTGCCTTAGACCAAAAGTAATTGTTGGCTTGGAGCAGTGGTAGGATTCAGCAGGTTCCCACCACTTCTGCTGAACCGGTTGTTAAAGTGGTGCTTGTAAACATCCAGTTGTTAAATTATTTGAATCCCATCACCGGAACCGGTTGTTAAATTATTTGAATCCCACCACTGGCTTGGAGTTTTCGGGGACCGAAATTTCTATATTATAGTCTTGGACCGAAAGTTTCTATATTGTTAGATTGGAGTTTTCAGTGACCAAAAGTGTCTACATTGTTATTTTTTTAAAAAAAAAAATCTTGGATGTGTAGTTTAAATTGGTGTTATTTTAGAAGCAGCAGCGGAGTGGGGAAGGGCTCTGCAGTGGTCATAAAACAAACTATGGATCTTTTTGTAAAGAATGTAAGAATAAATCTACCGTACCTGAGATCTTTTTGTAAAAAAAAATGCATGAATAAAGCTACCATACCAGAGAACTTCTGAAAGTTTGTACTCGAGATAAGGTTGGGGAAGTGTTGTTTATTCAGTACCAACAGATCTGTAAACTGAGCATGGAAGGCAACACTTGCTTGGCTGAGCCAATCATCCATATATTAAAAAGCAATCACCGATAAGGTGGAGAGGTGCAAAAAAGCAGTAATATAGAAAGTATAAACTGCACCATGGCTGAACAGTATAAAACCGTATGTTAACTCTGGCCGTTTCCGCACGGCCACGGTGGGGGTTGGGTCGGCGTACATGACGAAAACAACCAGGATGACAGTGCTGCGTCGTCGCCCAATCAATGTACCTTCCCTACGACTGTCCGGCTCGTCGCCGAGGCCAGGGGACACGCCCCCCCTGCCCTGTGCGACCGCTCCAGAGTCACAGGGTGGGGGGCATGTCCCCCGGCCTCGGTGACACACCGGACGGTCGCAGGGACGGTAAGTCGATTGGGAAAGGGCGGAGGGATGGCGCCTTCCAGGCGCTGCCGTTCGCATGGCAGCGGTTGGAAGCCGCTGTTTCCCAAAAACCTCGCTCGGGAAGCGAGGTTGGGAAACAGCAACTTTGCGCCGCTTGGGAGGCGCGAGGGCGAATCTGTTTGGCATTTAATTGGTTGGGACGGAGGGATTTATTCTTCTGCAATTGCACAAAACTGCTTGCCTCAATTGGAATACCCGGGAACTCTCCCCCATCCCCCCGAATTGGGACAATGTGGAGGCTGGTGGACAACTAAAGATGTTGTTTACCTAAGAACATCAGAAGAGCCCTGCTGGATCAGACCAGAGGTCCATCTAGCCCAGCATCCGGTCTCATGCAGTGGCCAACCAGTTCCTCTCTGGAGAGCCAACAATAGGACACTGAGGTTGAGATATTCAGAAGAACATTCAGAGGAACCCTGCTGTATCAGGCCAGAGGACCAAACATAGATAAGGGGGGTTTCATGGGTTCAACCTCCCCATTACATGTCTGGCTTGCTTGAGTGCCCCCTGCCCCCCTGCAGGGTGGGGTTCTGCCCCCACTGGCCCCCACCTGGAAAAGGGGCTCCACCCCTGCCCCCACACACACCCGCCCCCCACCGACTGAGCAAGCAGCCGGTAGTCCCTTCTGCGCTCCCCTCTGGGGAAGCCAAAAGAGACTGCCATCCCCAGCCTTGGAGAGCTGCTTTTATAAGCACTGACGCTGAGGGGAGGGCTGAGGGGTGGGGCCACAGCACCACCCACTCCTGGGGGCATGGTCATACCTCCCCAAGCCCCACCCCTCGGCCTCAGTGCTTATAAAAGCATCTCTCCGAGGCCAGGATGGCTGTCTCTTCTGACTTCCCCAGAGGGGAGCGCAGAAGGGACTGCCATCTGGGAGCCCAGCCGCCGAGGGGAGCGTGGGCAGGACTGGGCCCCTGGACCCATGTTGCGCCCATGTCGATGTCGACGACATGGGAGGGGCGAGGTCGCTTGAAGATGACAAGGCAGCAGGACTTCCTACTGCCTCGTCGTCTTCGAGTGCCCTTGACCCCGCCCGTGCCATCGTCATCAACATGGGTACAATATGGAAAGGGTCCAGGGGCCCGGCTCTGCCCACCCCCCACCCCCCGTCGGCTGGGCTCCCAGATGGCAGTCCCTTCTTCGCTCCCCTCACCCAGCTGCCCCCCTGCCATCTTCCTGATCACATGGCGGGCAGATCTTCCTGATCACATATGCCCCCCACGTGACCAGAATAGTGGCGCGGGTCCTGCCCCCCCCCCCACTGCCTGGGAGGCGGGGTTTGGGAAGGCATGATCACACCCCCAGGGGTGGGTTGGGGCATGGCCCTGTCCCCTGAGCCCCGCCCCCAAACCCACCCCATAAAAATCGATACCTACGTGTCTGCCAGAGATCCATGTTGTCCAGTATCCTGTCTCATGCAGTGGCCAACCAATTCCTCTCTGGAGGGTGAACAATAGGATACAGAGGTTGAGACCTTCATAATAACATCGGAAGAGCCCTGCTAGATCAGACCAAAGGCCCACCTACTCCAGAATCCTGTCTCACGCAGTGGCCAACCAGTTTCAGAGGTGGTATGGGGAGGAAATTGTGGTCACATAGTTCTCATTCTTTGTACACAGAAGGATTGCCTTGAATGGGCCAAGAGTTAAATAAAGTCTAATAGGTGCATGGTACCTCTTGATCCTCTTTGATCTGAGATTGCAAATGCCTTAACAGACCAGGTGCTCGGGAGCAACAGCCGCAGAAGGCCATTGCTTTCACCTCCTGCATGTGAGCTCCCAAAGGCACCTGGTGGGCCACTGCGAGTAGCAGAGAGCTGGACTAGATGGACTCTGGTCTGATCCACCTGGCTCGTTCTTATGTTCTTAAGGCCATTGCTTTCACCTCCTGCATGTGAGCTCCCAAAGGCACTTGGTTGGCCACTGCGAGTAGCAGAGAGCTGAACTAGATGGACTCTGGTCTGATCCAGCAGGCTTGTTCTTATGTTCTTATGTTCTTATGTACATTCGTTATATTCCCATTCATGCTTGACAAATGGGAGAGGTAAATACAAATATTGCACTGGATCCTTCCCAAAATGCCTACTACCCTGTTTCCCCGAATATAAGACATCCCCTAAAAATAAGACGTCGTAGAGGTTTTGCTGAAGTGCGAAATATAAGGCATCCCCAGAAAGTAAGACATAGCAAAGTTTTTGTTTGGAAGCATGCCCGATGGAACAGAACACAGAAAAATAAGACATCCCCTGAAAATAAGACATAGCGCATCTTTGGGAGCAAAAATTAATATAAGACACTGTCTTATTTTCGGGGAAACACGGTAACAGAAGGGGGACAATTATTGCTGATTCCTCTGCTTTTCTGCAAACCTCTGATTCCCTATGATGTTGTTTCTCTGGGGCGAAGGGTGTCTTCTGTCTGTTGAGTGCACATTCGGAAGCATTTTGGATTGCAGGGTAAGAAAGGAGATAAGAAAATCCTGTCCAATGGACAAAAATATCTTTGGCCAGCTTAGATTTACAGCAACATTAAACTGACAACCTTCAGTCAGGGCTTGGAATTCTCTGGGTGTTCAACGGATTTCCACACTACAGAGATCATTTCCCCTGGAGAAGAAGAAGAGTTTGGATGTATATCCTCCCTTTCTCTCCTATAAAGAGACTCAAAGGGGCTTACAATCTCCTTTCCCTCCCCCCCCCCCACAACAAACACCCTGAGAGGTGGGTGGGGCTGAGAGAGCTCAGAAGAACCGTGACTAGCCCAAGGTCATCCAGCTGGCCTGTGTTGAAGTGCACAAGCTAATCTGGTCCACCAGGTAAGCCTCCACAGCTCAAGCGGCAGAGCGGGGAATCAAACCTGGTTCTCCAGATTAGAGTGCACCTGCTCTTAACCACTACGCCACGGCTGCTCTCAATGGCAAAAAAAATGGCAGCTTTGTAGGATGGATTGGCCTGGCTGAGGTCTCTCCAATCACCCAGACCCTGCCATTCTCGGGATCTGCCCTCAAAGCTCCAGGCATTGGTCAAACAGATTTGGCAGTGCTAACCAGAATCCACACCCCTACTTGGGGGGTATTTATTTGAGGGCTGATATCTGCTGTTCTCTGCATGTTATGTCTGCTAAAAAAAATATTATGGCTACAGTGGAACCAGGCATGTAACTAACACACACACACACACACACACTCTAACAGTCTGTTAACTGCAGAAATAATTACAGACAAAAGTTGTTGTTTTTGCACAGATCCACAAATCCAGAGAGCATAAAGTATTTATTGGCCTGGGCAATGGAGTCATAATATAATTATTAGGATGCTTTGCGCACAATAACTTCCTTGGCCTGTCCTGAACCCTTCCCCCAAGCCATCCCTGGCTATATTGTCGCTGTCCGAATCAAGAAGGATTTAACTCACACTCTCTCGCCACGCGCACTGTTTTTGGCGATTTTTTTTTTTGCCGTCTCTCTAGGACGACCTTCAAAATCCAAAGTTTGGAAAGCACTTAGCAGCTGCAAACTTGCTACATGATTTTCTTGTTTTATATAAGCGGTCGGCTAACTGGATTTCGTTGTTGTTTTTCATTGCTGTATCCAGAGAAATAAAATTGTATAGCTCTTGAATAATTTACGCCGCTGATTCCTAAGGCAGAGAGAGAGAGAGAGAGAGAGAGAAGAAGAAGAAGAAGAAGAAGAAGAATATAATGATCACTTCGGCGGAGGTCAAAAGGACATCTTGGCCTGAAGTTCATCCCATATTGAAGCACTTGGGTTCATTGGCGGTCTTGGTTATTGTGGAATATCACCCTTCTGAAATATTATTACAAGAGGAAGTTATGGAGGGTGGAGTGGGGAACAGCGCCGCTCGGCAGTTCGCAGCGGCAAGAAATGGAGGAAGTGTTAATTTTTAAGCAAGTTTGACAAAGATTGAGTTTCATATGACAAATACTGTCAGCAAGACAGGGTTCTGTCAGTGGCAGGAAGTTTAAACATTAACAGCTTCTGTCAGGCTGTTGACACAACCACGGCAGACATTTCCCAAGATGCCGAGATGACTGCTGGCATTTGTCAACAATCCTGTCACGGTGACAGCAATAAGACCATGTCTGGAAATGTGACAGTTTTGGCTTTGGGTCCCCCAGAGCATTGGCCCAGGTGTTCAGAGAAAGTGTGGGAAAAACCCACATTTCTGCATTGTCATTCGAATGTGGAAAAAAAAAACACAGTAGGAAAACGAGCTGTCACTCCAATTCCCGTGATGCTCCTTCTGCTTAGCATAACCGTACTCTGTGGCCCAGAGTCCACTGGTCCATACGCTGACAGATAATTAAGAAACGGCTCTTCTTCATGATTTGCATTTTAGCCAGAGGCAACTGGTTATAAAAAAAACATGATGGAAAGATGGTAAGGAGGCAATTAGATGGATGGATGGCTGACTGACAGCTCTCTGGTTTCGCGGCTGCAGATTCCGTCGTACGCAACCCGGCAGTTTCCTGCAGGAACTAACTTCTCCACTTTTTAAGGCTGATAAATGTAGATATAGAGAGAGAGAACAATATTGTTGTACAGATGGGGTTTTTAACATAGGGTTTTTTTTCCCCTCCCAAAATAAACATAAATCGTCTCCTGTCAAAGTCTCGAGCCGAAATGACTTTTTAGGGGATTTAATCATATCATGAAAGTAGCGGTAGTTCGCTCTGGCTGATCTTTTAGAAGTTGTGATTTGGCCGGAGTGATTTAAAAAAAATGGAGGACCTCCCCTCCTGTTGAAAGAGATGCGGTTAAAAAGAAGGATGTCGGAAGGAAAGTAATCTAGTCTCCTGGAGTTTCAGGTGCCTCATGTCTGCATCTGAGTGAAAAACATCGATCCGCTTTAGGAAACTGAGCAGTGTTTCAAATTGCCTCCCTATGTACATATTTCATGATGAGTTAGGCAAATAATAGCTTCATACTAAGCTATTTATCGCCAACAGTGCTTTCTCCCCTGGTAGATGTAATTATTTTGAAAATGTCTTGTGTTTCCTCCCCCCGCCCCCCCCCCCGATCATATCGCAGACCTTGTTGTTCGTTAGCCGCATTTATTCTTTAAAATGGCAGTGCTGATCTGATGTTCAGTTGTCTATATTTAATGCTAAAAGATGGTTGCCGTTCCCTTGTATTAAATATTTTAGAAAATCATCAAACAGTTCCAGAAGCAGCACTTTTATGTCGAGAAAAACCACAGATTTTTGGCCTTCCAAAGGACTTTGTCCAGCAAGAGGAAATATGTCCCATTAACTGGCTGTTTGGAAAGGAGGTTTTTATTTTATTGTAAAAGGCACTATGAATTGGTTTGACGTTGTTCCCTGCAACCCCAGTCTTGACACCTATTCAGTCCCCGACTCAGCAGCTGAAGAATCTGGTTTGCAACCACTGCAAACAGAAAACAGTTGGGAGACTTGAAATAATATGCCCAGATTTGAGCTGAGACATTAGAATTCAATGTTGAAGTTTCTGCTTAAATGCTCTGAAGAAACTTTGAAAAGAAGATTCAAACAAGACTTCTCTTAAATAACTTGCCATGACAGAAGACCACAACTAATGCCCATGTTGTTCGAAACACGGACTTTTACTATTCTGCAAAAATGGGATGCTTGAAATAAAACTGATTTAATTGTACAAAGGTGGAAAACTCAAAAGTTTCCTTCCGGTAGCACAGCACAAACATTGTGGAAAGAAATGATTTTTTTCCCCAGACATTTTCCACCCAAAAGTGTCTTAAATTTTATAAGTAGTTCTTTCCGGCATAATAAAGCATCTGAGTCAATACATGTTTTTCCTTTGGTTTCTCATTTCCGTGAACCTACGACAAAGCCTGCTTTGAATTCTGTAACAGAAGGTAAAATGTAGAAACTTCCTCAGATGGGTAATCCTGTTGCAAATGAATATTAACATGGTATTGAAATCCTGAGCTGAAAATATTTCAGTATGAGGTAGACAAAGGAATGGGTACAATTATCTGCAGGCCTTCGGTTTCCGTTCTTAGCCCCATCTTGCAGTATCCAGTTTTTATTTTAAGGAATTCAAAGACTGAAATCCTGATTTGGCCTGTGTGACTACAGTTTCTTTGTAAGTCTTCAGCCCATTTTACTGGCATTCTTGCTTGTTTTCTGACTTGCTGGAGACAAACACGGGGGGTTAACACTGGCAAACACCCCCCCTTTCTTTATTACTTAATGTTCTATAAACAGACTACTTCGTCTGCAAGTGATCATCTTTCTGGAATGCACAAAAGTTTCTTTTCCAGGAAACCTGTTCGCATACTTAAGATAACACATCTTTCTAGTCAGACTTTTCACACCCAAACTCCGATTCTATGATACACATAAGAGCCTTTTCTTCAAAGCAAGCAAAGAAGCAATAATGAAATCTGTAATTGAAAACCCAGTTGTCAGATTCCAATTTTGAGGTTCAGTGCATTTATCTCCACTGAGTAGCATTTCATCAAAATCATGATGCTATAACAGTTAAGCGGTTAGAAGCCTTAATTTTTAGGGCTGGCTCTTATGCTACATCGCGAGTGGCCGTTTTTGCTCTTACAAACATTCTTACGGTATCTTAAATGGGGAGAGCAACGGAGTATTTGTGGGTCTAAAAGGAAGACAACTCATGAAGCTGAAGTCGGTATTTTGTGGAAGGGTTTTATTTTTGTTAACGTCTTGTTCTGAGCTGTGGTCAGGTACTTAAGTATACAATGTGTGAAATCTCCTACCAGCAGACCCAATCTTTAAAAAAAAATTATGAATAATTCTCAGCTTTATAAGAATATGGTCGTAAAATGGATTTTTTATTATCCTAAATCTATCTCTGCATAATACTAACAGTTTCCATTTATTTATTTATTTATTTATTTATTTATTTATTTATTTATTTATT
>NW_025950177.1:0-10200 GCF_021028975.2 Sphaerodactylus townsendi | reverse complement strand
CTGAAGGACAGCTAAGCTTTGACTTTGCCGTGGGGCCACATTCCAACATCATTGGCCCCTGAAGGACAGCTACACTTTGACTCTGCCGTGGGGCCACATTCCAACCTCATTGGCTCCTGAAGGACAGCTTCGCTTTGACTGTGCCGTGGGGCCACATTCCAACATCATTGGCCCCCGAAGGACAGCTACGCTTTGACTGTGCCGTGGGGCCACATTCCAACATCATTGGCCCCCGAAGGACAGCTCTGCTTTGACTGGGCCGTGGGGCCACATTCCAACATCATCGGCCCCCGAAGGACAGCTCTGCTTTGACTGGGCCGTGGGGCCACATTCCAACATCATTGGCCCCTGAAGGACAGCTGCGCTTTGACTCTGCCGTGGGGCCACATTCCAACATCATTGGCCCCTGAAGGACAGCTACGCTTTTACTCTGCCGTGGGGCCACAATCCAACATCCCTGGCCCCTGAAGGACAGCTGCGCTTTGACTCTGCCGTGGGGCCACATTCCAACATCATTGGCCCCTGAAGGACAGCTACGCTTTGACTTTGCCGTGGGGCCACATTCCAACCTCATTGGCCCCTGAAGGACAGCTACGCTTTGACTCTGCCGTGGGGCCACATTCCAACATCACTGGCCCCTGAAGGACAGCTGCGCTTTGACTCTGCCGTGGGGCCACATTCCAACATCACTGGCCCCTGAAGGACAGCTGCGCTTTGACTCTGCCGTGGGGCCACATTCCAACATCACTGGCCCCTGAAGGACAGCTGCGCTTTGACTCTGCCGAGGGGCCACATTCCAACATCATTGGCCCCTGAAGGACAGCTGCGCTTTGACTCTGCCGTGGGGCCACATTCCAACATCATTGGCCCCTGAAGGACAGCTGCGCTTTGACTCTGCCGTGGGGCCACATTCCAACATCATTGGCCCCTGAAGGACAGCTGCGCTTTGACTCTGAGGTGGGAAAAAACCCAGAAGTCCCTTTGGCCCAATCCAATCATAAAATTTAGTAGAGCTCAGATTTTAAAACCCCTTTCTTTTGAACATCCCCTTAGATATCGGCAAAACAGGATTAAGAAATTAAATTTGATCTTAAAACAGCCCAGAAAAAGGAATCTAGAAATCAGAGAATTATCAGAAACCTGTATTAAAGACAAGCCATCCCCCTCTACAGGAGGGGATGCTCAGCACCTCAGCTCCTCCATGCGAAAGCCAAAGGGATGCGTGGCCTCTGAGTGTGTGCAAAGTCCTAAACTCAAAACTCCCAGTAACAGCAAAATTGTCAGTACTTCAGGAAGAGCAGGATCCCATTCTGTAAAGAAACAGCCGAGGAAGAAATGGAACACAGAGCAAGGTCCTGAGGTCCAGAGAACAAGATTCCCAAATCCAGGTGTAGCCATTTTCATAAAAATCCAACACGTGCTTGCCTCTAGAATCCAGACTGAGTCGGTTTGGGACCATGCTTACAGAGAACAAAGGCTTGCAAATCTCCCCCGATGGCCCCTTCCCTTTCTCCTTCCTTCCACAGCAAAACAGGAACTGAGAGCCACCAGCCCCTCCCCCTTGGGAAAGGGGGAGGAAGGGAAGCCTGAATGTTTTAAACATGTTATTTCCTCTTAGATATGTCTTCAATTGTATGTTCAATAAAAATGATTCAGCTTGGAAACACCTCCTACAGAAATAAGGAAAAAAGACTAACCCCATTTTATTTCCAGTCAGATGTATATAACTAAGTTGCGTGCGATGGTTTATGATTGAATTGCCTTGTTTAAAATGCTCTCATAGAAATCCCAATTGGTTTGCTTGGGACAATACCAAATTTATAAAACTGGATCTTGCATGATTGTGTGCTATAGAGATGCTTAACTATTTTAGGACTGCAGCCTAAAAATGTTTGGCTCTCAGAGGTACAGACATCATAAGAATTGGATTTGGAATACAGCAAAAATTGAACAGAGTGCTTCTGAGCTTGTGGGCTGGCCACCCACAAAATCAAAGACACATGAAATTATGAATTTCACTGGATGCCTGAGAAAAACGATCATCAACAAAAGAGAAAGAAAGATCTTGAGTCAAAATTGCAAACCTCCTCATTGTATTATGTATGCCTTTGTATATTTTATGTGTCCTGCCCTTAAAAGGGACCTCTAAAGTTTTCACCCTCATAGAAGGGACTTCTCATTTGCTTCTAAGCTATATCCTTGTGTTCACTTCTAAACATCTTTAAAGTTTTCCTCCGTTTGATTAATGTATGCCAATGTCCTGAAAGGTTTCACCAATTATAGTCTCAGCTTTGAAAGAGAAACAGTTTGTGTGCTCTCTAGAATGCTAGTGGAATCTGCTTCAAGCCACCTCCATTTTAGTTTTAAACCCTCAAAATTCTTCTTCAAACTTTTCCTCAAAACCTTTTCCTTTGTCTATTTGAGCCTACACTGCCACATTGGCGCAGCACAGGTTTATATGTGAAACCAGAATTATTTCCGTGCCCCCACATTTTCTGCTGAGTGCCAACTGGCTAGTCACAGTACCCAGGGGTTCTCCCAGCCCCACCTATCTTGCATAGTGTTCGCTGTGAAATAAGGAAGTGAATTCAAGTCAGCTTGAGTCTCCTTACAGGAGGGAAAGGTAAGATTAACGCCCAAACTTTTCTTCCCTTTCTTCTTCATACCTTTTATTCTCTCAAATGGGCTGACACACCCCACCGCAAGATCTAGGATTTGAAAAAGGGTTTTTGCAAACACCTCTTAAGTCGCTCATGTGGTCTAACCTTAAGCCCAGGAACTGTCTTTCCACATTAATCCTCTCTAATCCTTTCTATGCCTTGTTTATATTAAGATATGTTTATGATTGTGAACTGTTTTTGAGTAATAAGTTAATAAGTTGCTCTACCAGAATTCCTTTCTCCCCACAAAAACCTTCTCCGGCTTTTCCCTTGAAACCGACACATGTTTGCGGGATTTGCGCATTTGGCAATGTGTCTACTCCAGTGTAAATGCCCCTTGAAGCTCATTATCCAAGAGGATTAAGCATGCATACCCACAATGCTTGGACGGTCCGCCTGCCCTCCCGGGAGGCTCGGACCATTGCATTGACGCGTGCTAATGACGCGTTGAAGCCAGCTCCCCATGTTAATCATCTGCCCTTTGCCCTTCCTGCCTGCGCTTTGTGTTATGTGTTCTTAATGCCTTAAATGTCGCCACCGATCGTTGAAAGGGCCAACCGCACCTTTATGGAGATCTTGGCCAAACAAACTAAAGAAAGGGGAGTAGGTGGTCTCCCCCAATCAAGGACTTATCCAGCAAACTGTATCTAAAGTACTCTTTACTATCAATCATTTAAATTTGCTCGCCCTCCCTTCAGGGCAACAAGTCACTCCTGCAGAGAGGCACTTCAGGCAGTCAGAGCCTCTTCCTCATGCTCAAGTTTATTACCGTCAGCTCCCAGACAGAGCCTGGTGGGGCCCAGCCCCTCTGATAACCTGGGGAAGGGGGTATGCTTCAGCCCTTCTCCCTACAGGTCCCCTGTGGATTCCAGCTCACCATGTCTGGCCAGCCCATGGAGTGGCATCAGATGGAAACCAACCCCATCCCGGAGATGGAGCGGATCTCCCTGGAGGATCCAGCCCAGCAGCCCTATTGAGAAAGCCCGATTGCCCCCCCCGCCTGAGCCGAGATGGGAAAGATCTCTCTGGAGCCAGCACACCAATCCTTCCGCAGAGATCGCAGCCCTCGTTGGGGCCCCCCCAGAAGGGAACATCAATCTGGGCCAGCCAAGCCATAGCTCAGAGGTTGGTGTCGCTGCTCCTCATCAATAGCCGCCATTCTCTTTCTCTGCTGCCCCCTGGCGGAAGTTTGGAATTGCAGCCAGGAACATTCAATCACATTCCTGATAGTTTAACCATTGGAACTCTCTGCTGTTTCAGCCACTTGAATGTTATCGGAATATGCCTTCTCTCGCAGCCTTGCTCGTGGGAGTCACTGAACTTGTAATGCTAAGGCTAATCAGTAGTTTTCCCTACACTCTTGAGAAATCCATGGACTCTACCACCATTGCTCTGTAGGCTTTGGTGGTCAAACAGCAAGAGCCGTGTATTGGACAATTATGCAGCCATAGGCTGTCTCCCTTCCTTACATCATTTAGGCTATGTATCATTTAGTAATGTTTATTGTTTCCATTTATATGATGTCGCCTTTCTACCAACATGCATGTTTTGTAAAGTATTGTTGCTAGCACAATGTCTGATGCCTTGCCCCATTGATGCTCTTTGGAGCCGGCCTCCAAAGGAATTATTGAGTACTGTAACCCAACTGATTGTTGAAGTTATTGCATGCCTTAATTTTAGAAGCTATGTTATTTGTTGTTGTTACATCCCCGCTTATCTCTCTGCAGGGACTCTCTGCTGTCTTAGCCGCCTCACCATCGTCCTGCCTCAGGCTCCGCCCCGGGAGCCCAAGCGTCGCCACCGCTCCGCCCTCCCTCTCGACCCCTCTTGCCAGAACGATGCGGTTGCCCTCTCTGAGGCAGAGTATGTTTCCCTCGTGACTTCCCTTGTAGGAGTCCCCGGACTTGCTTCCTATAATGCTAAGTCTATCGGCCGCTTGGCTCGCGCTCTCCCGAAGTCTATTAACTCTACATCAACTGCTCTGGATGCCCTGGCCTCCGAGCAGCAAGAACTTCACCAAGCGACCTTGGACAATTGTGCCGCTATTGTTTATCTGTTGTTGCTGCATCACCAAGGATGTGAGAATGTAAATAATATGTGTTGTTTTAATCTTTCTGATAATTCCCATTTGATTCATACCAAGGTGCGCGAATTGCAAGATATTGTGTCTAATCTGAAATATGATGTGCTGCCCCACTGGTGGTCTGCTATTTGGAGTTGGCTGCCTGGGGGGTGGTGGAGTACTATTATTCAATTCTTCATTGGTCTTATTGTATGCCTTGTTGTTGGATCTTGTTTTATTCAATGTATTTCTAACTTTGCTTGTAAGAAGCCCTTTAACTTTCCCCTGCGCAGGAACCAAGTTCTCATGTTGCACAAACAGCTCAATCAGTTTGAAAGAGTTCCTGCGGAGACAAACGTTCCTCCAAATTATTAGCTGATTCGGCGGTTGCTCTAAAACGTTAGAAACGGGGAGATGTAGGGGTGAGCCCCGTGAACCCAGCAGAGCCTCAGAAAGAGTGCGGGCACACCTGTGCCATCTGTGCCCTTCTGGGTGCACACGCTCACCTGTCACAAGACCCCCATGAGCCATAGGTCATGAGATGCCTGACTCACTGTCACAAGATGTCCTGGACAAAGGGACAAAGGGGTGCATACCCCCAGGTATGGATTAGGCCCGGACAAGAACGTTTCCTCTCTCACGTACGCAGCCCCTATGAGTCATGTATTCCTCCCACTCTCCCGCCTACTGTAAATCCTAATAAAAGGTGCCAGGGACCAGAGATACGGCAGAGTTGCCAGATCCACGGATCATGCTTCCTGCCACTGGCTTCTCTCCATCGGATGATATCGCTGCGTCTTGCCTCTTCCTTGCGACCCTCGCGGGCCGACTTCACTCATCCAAGCCTTGTGCCGGATTCTCTTTGTAAGAACTTACTGGACTTAAAAGACAACAGCAAACCCTTTCAGGCTGTGTCATGAGCGTGCAAAATTACTGTCCATGGGGGAGCAGGAAGAGTTGGACTATATTTATTCATTTCCTTTATTTATACCCCCGTTACTCTGCAGTGGGGACACAAAGTCTCACAACATTTCCCCCCCTCTATCTGCATAACAACCCCGGGAAGAATGTTAGTGACGGGCCCGCGGCCACCCAACAAGCTTTCGTGTCACACTGCAGATCTGACGCTGGTTCTCTCGGATCCTCGTCCAACACTCTTTATGTTCTACTCTGCGCAGACACCATTTGGGCACCTTCGCCCCTCCTCTTTTCAGCCTTCTCTAATGGCACCATCTCCTCACCGAAAGCTATTTGGGGAGACTCTGCCGCTTCAGTGGCCTGCTCGCTCGAGCCCTTTCTGAATCCAGAGCTCAGCTGCAATGTCAAGTTGGGTCACTTTGCTACACCCACCCCAACTCACAACAGGAGGCAGAGGCGTAGCAAGGGGGGAAGGGCCTAGTGCACGGGTGTGTCCTCTGTCCCTGCCCCGGAATGCCCCCACCCTGGAACACCATGCTCCCAAAACACCCTCGCCACATCCCCACAGGGGTGCATGCCCGGTGCATTGTGTGCACCCCCTGTCCCCTTGGAGCTACACCTCTGACAGGAGGACATCTGTTTTTAACTCATTCTGGGCCTCATCAGTGGGCTAGCTTGTGTTTGGAGTAGCTTTTAAGACATCAGAATATTATGATGACCCATTTTCATATTCTTTTTCTCCAGGCTTGAGCATACACTTGGTCCATCAACCCTACAGACCTCTGATCAGACCTCTGGCTGCCCTCTGGGTCTCCTGCAGTTTGTCACTCATCTTGAATCCCGTGTCCCTTCGCTCTCCTCCAAATGTTGCCCTTTCGCTCCATCCGCAAAAGCCTTCTTAACTTTTCCCTGGATGCTCCACCTGAGAAGACATGTGGCTGCTCGGCCAATCACTGGCATTTCTCGTTGAGCACATAAGAACCTCATACCTTACACCACAGGTGTCAAACTCTTGGCCCTTGATGTTGACGAACTACAATTCCCATCAGCCCTTGCCAGTATAGCCAATACTCATGTTGGGAGGGACTGATGGGAGTTGTAGTTCATGAAGATCTGGGGGGCTGCAAGTTTGACACCCCTGCCCTACACAGACTCTGCTGTTCCCAAAAAACACAGGACCTGTGTTCTGAAGAAGAGTTTAGATTTATGTTCTGTTTTTCTCTACCACAAGGAGTCTCAAAGTGGCTGACAAACTCCTTCCCTTCCTCTCTCCACAACAGACACTTTGTGAGGTAGGAGGGGCTGAGAGAGTTCTGAGAGAACCGTGTCTGGCCCAAGGTCACCCAGCAGGCTTCATGTGGAGGAGTGGAGAACTGAACTCAGATTGCAGATTCTCCAGATTACTTTTCCCCGCTCTTCCCCACACTGGCTCTGAAAGATATCCGAAGGCTAATTGGACCAAATGGGATACAACCAGCTGGCCCCCAGCTCCACCACAGACCAACGAGGACCACAGTGGGCCCCACAAACGAAGCGTGCCAGTCCCCTGGCTGGGCTGCGGGATCACCTGTCCTCAGGTCCCGTTACCTGTCACCACTCCAAGGGGGAGGGAAGAGACTTTTAAAACAAAGTGGCATTGCCAAATGTGCTCTTACGTCATTTCCCAGGAAAACCTGGCACTGATGGAGGACAGCTAGTGATTCCTAGAACTACTCTGTATTGTTTGCATGTTTTCCCTAGAAGTGACATAACCGCTTGTGTGATGTCGAAGATTTCCCCCCCTCTCTGATGCCACGCCTCCTGTTCTTTTATTTTCTCCTTTGCACACGCAAACACACAGTCCCTCTTTCCGTGGAACATTCCATGATCAACAATTTGGTCCTATTTATTAGTAGATTTATTGAAAAGCATCAGATTTTGGCATCGAGACAGAAGGGTACCTAGGCAGCCTACGGTCTGGTCAAAAGTGCTACTTGGAGGAGTTAACATGCCAATTGAAGCAGGCAGGATAAGGAACAGGCTGGCCCCCCAAAATGCCTTCAAAGGGGCTGAGTCGACAGGCCCGAGGGCAGGTTGGCTGCTCTTATTCTTGTACGATCAGATTTGAAAGTGTTTCCTGCCTGCCCCTTGCCGACAGTGGTATATTTGGTGTGGTTGCTGCATATCGGGGTGGTTTGTGGGCCGTGGAATGGAAGCGAAGGAAGGCAGGCAAGCTGTCCTAACGTCCTACGGGCGTCCTCTTCTACCGCGGGGCTGCAGCCTTCACACCACCTCCTTGTGCTCCTGGGTGGACTCCTTGATCACCTGCAGACAGAACGAAGAAAAGGAGGGGGGGTCACTTGCCCTGCTGGGCTACGGAAAGTCGCTTGTGAGCTTGTAGCTGAGAGCATGAGGTGAAAACAATTCCACATAAACGGGCAACTCAACCTCACACTCGGCCATTTCATTCAGTCCAAAATCTTGCATTTGGGAAATGTCACGTTCCTAGCAGGGTAAAATAAAAAAGGGACAAGGAGGAACAATAGTACATTTTCACAATAAGAGTTGCCAACTCCAGGTTGGGAAATTCCTGAAAATTGGGGTGCCTGGGAAAGGGGGGGGCTGGGTGGGGGACCTCAGCGGAGTAGAAAGCCACAGAGTTTACCCTCCAAAGCAACAATTGTCTCCAGAGGGACTCATATGTACTCTGGAGCAGAGGCGTAGCGGGGCAAACCCCATGGTAGCTGCGCCCCCGTGCCCACTTACCTGTCCGGTGGTCCCGGGCAGCTTGGCAGGGTCGAGGGGTGCTCGGTTGCAGCCTGTGCTGGGCTTGACGGGTTAGGGTCAAGCCCTAACCCTAACCCTGTGGCGGCCCCGCTAGCCCGCTCCTTCAGCCTCCGCTGGCTGTCCAAGGGAGGAAAGGGGAGGGATGGGAGTGATTTTGCACCCCTCCCCCATTGGGCGCCCCCCTGTGTCAGAGCTGGCCACTGACCAGGAGAAGGAAGGGAGGGAGGGAGGGAGGGAGGGAGGGAGGGAGGGAGGGAGGGAGGGAGGAAGGAAGGAAGGAAGGAAGGAAGGAAGGAAGGAAGGAAGGAAGGAAGGAGGGAGGGAAGGGAGGGAGGGAGGAAGGGAGGAAGGGAGGGAGGAAGGAAGGGAGGGAGGGAGGGAGGGAGGAAGGGAGGGAGGAAGGAAGGGAGGGAGGGAGGGAGGGAGGAAGGAAGGAAGGAAAGGGGAGGGATGGGGGTGATTTTGCACCCCTCCCCCATTGGGTGCCCCCCTGTGTCAGAGCTGGCCACTGACCAGGAGAAGGAAGGGAGGGAGGGAGGGAGGGAGGGAGGGAGGGAGGGAGGGAGGAAGGAAGGAAGGAAGGAAGGAGGGAAGGGAGGGAGGGAGGGAGGAAGGGAGGGAGGGAGGGAGGAAGGGAGGGAGGGAGGAAGGAAGGAAAGTGGAGGGATGGGGGTGATTTTGCACCCCTCCCCCATTGGGTGCCCCCCGGCACACCCCTTCTCCCTCGAGCTGACTCAGGAGCTGAGTCAGTGCAGGGGAGGAGGGGGGGCAATATTGCACCCCCATGTGACAGGATATCATATGCCCAGGGACATGTGACCAGACATGTCCCCATGGGCACTCCCGCCCCTGTTCTGGAAACGAGTCGCCATCCTTCGCTGCTCACCCTCCTGAGATCCCCAAACCCCATCTGGAGGTTGGCAGCCCTCATATAACACAGAAGCGGTGAACGGAAAAGTCCGGCCCCGTGGGCTCTCTGCTGGGCAGAACCGGCTGAGACGTCGTCGGGGGACAGCAATCCAATCGTCAAAGCACAGTTTGATCTGGAACGGCAGCCCGTCCCCCTTGAGAGCCAGAGGAAGGGAGCGGCTCTTCTCCTCATGCAGATTCCCCCAGCAAAACCTGCTCCCTTGAGCTGCAATTTGCCCCGGGAGGAGAAACAGCTGCTAGGCCGTGAGGTTGCCAGCTTTGGGATGGGAATGGCCTGGATATGTTGGGGGTGGAGGCTGAGGGGGTGGGGTTCGAGGAAGGGAGGGGCCACACAGCCCACCCTCTGAATCAGCCATCCCCCCCCCAAAGAAGGTGATTTCTTTTGCCTGGAGATCTGTGGTAATAGTGGGAGAGCTCCAGGTCCCAGCTGGAGCTTGGCAAGCCTGTATCTCTCCCCCCCCCCCCGCTCCAAGTTGGGAAATTCCTGGAAATTTGGGGAGGAGCCTCAGCAGGGCAGAGTTTTGACAGAAGAGGGAGCTCAGCAGAGATGGGACCCCAGAGGGATCTTCAAGTTGGCAACGAGGGCTCTCAGCTATCACTAGGGCTAACAGTAGTGGTGGGAGTGGGGGGTGGGGGTGGGGGGTGCAGCTCCAGTAAAGCCCCCAGTGGTTTCTTTTTAAAGCAGAAAGGGGGATCCAGTTGCTGTTTGCGTTGAATGTTACAGATGTATAACTGGCATTACAGGATTCCCTTCTAAGTGAAAACAAAGTGGTAGGAGATTCCCAGAAAATGTACTAAGTTCTAGGCCCATGGTGGCGAACCTTTGGCACTCCAGATGTTATGGACTACAATTCCCATCAGCCC
>NW_025950176.1:0-10200 GCF_021028975.2 Sphaerodactylus townsendi | reverse complement strand
ACCCCCTGAACCAAACTTCACCAAACCTGGGTGGTATCATGAGTAGGATCTCATGAAGATACTTGGAAATTTTGGTGCTGCTATCTTAATAATTTCACCCCTGACAGCAGGCATCCCCTGACAGCAGGCATTTCCCCAGATTTTCCTTTTAAATCCACCCCCTTCCTGCCACCCCATTTATTTATTTCTTTTATTCTCTCAATGCCTAATAAAGGTTATTATTACTATTTTGAAAGCATTTTGAAAATGTTTTCAAAAATATTTCTGCTGTGTTCAGATTTGTGAGTTGGGGCATGTTCTATAATGTGATGGTGACTTTGAAACGACCTAGTGGTAAAAAATTTTTGTTTGGTCACGGTGGGGGAGGGTGGCTGCCCATGGGGGGGCATCAAACTCAGGTTTTGCCCAGGGCTCCAGTTTGCCTAGGTACGCCACTGCTCACATTGATGACACTAGGTGTCCTGGACTCCACTGATAAGGATACTATGGTGGACACTGACTGTCTTTATGTGCAGAACATGCTGATATGAGACCTCCTAGGGATTTCTGAAACATGTGAGGCTTTGCCTGACCTACCACTGGGACCACTGGGACAAAATGATTAGGTAAGTTAATGCAAGGCTGTTAGTAGTTCTGAAGGTTGTCAAGCTATCTAAGTTGGGTTTTGGTTTCCATGGAATTGCAGTTATTTTGCAGCTGTCCAGAGCGGGTTTAGGAATACACTGGCATGCAGAAATAATAATGAAGAAAAAATCCTTACCGAATCAAAGAGTGCTCTTAAGAATTGGATGTGCTGTGTCAAGGAATCTGTCTTGGATCCCAGATCAATCTTGTGCATGTAGGAACCATCCACGTCCTGCAGAAGAACCATAACATTACTACTAGTCCACATAAGCAGAACATAAATGGTTTTCTTAGAGTCTAGATTAGAATAAGGTTGGCAATTGGTGGCTGCCTGAGACGTACACTACAGAACATATGCATCTGATGTAGAATGAAAAAATATATGGAAATTGGCTGGCGTTGGAACATCTTGAGATAAAGAATAAGTGCCATTGGGGTGCTGTGTGGTTTCCGGGCTGTATGGCCATGTTCTAGCAGCGTTCTCTACTGACGTTTTGCCTGCATCTGTGGCTGGCATCTTCAGAGGATCTGATAGTAGGAATGGAAAGCAAGTGGAGTATATATACTGTGAGGTCAAAAGGTGAGGCCATCTGAATAGAGTAGCCTGGCATGTGAGTCACAAAGAAGTCTGTAGCATGTGAGTAACAATGAAGATAGCAAGGTCAATAGGTGAATGCATCTGAATAGAAGTATCCTGGTCTTTGTTCCCTTGATTGCTATTGTCTATAGTTGTCCTGTGTTTGTGTGGAGCTCATTAGTCACTGTCTTGATTCTAGAGTTTTTCAACACTGGCAGCCAAATTCTGTTCATTTTCATGGTTTCTTCCTTCCTGTTGAAATTGTCCATGTGCTTGTGGATTTCAGTGGCTTCTCTGTGTAGTCTGACGTAGCGGTTGTCAGAGTGGTCCAGAATTTCTGTGTTTTCAAATAATATTTTGTGTCCAGGTTGGTTTATCAGGTGTTCTGCTATTGCTGATTTTTCTGGCTGAAATAGTCTTCAGTGCTTTTCGTGTTCTTTGATTCTTGTCTGAGCGCTGTGTTTGGTGGTTCCTATGTAGACTTGTCCACAGCTACATGGTATGCGGTAGACTCCTGCAGTAGCTAGAGGATCCCTCTTATCCTTTGCTGAACGTAGCATTTGTTGAATTTTCTTGGTGGGTCTGTAGATTGTTTGTAGGTTATGTTTCTTCATCAGTTTTCCTATGCGGTCAGTGGTTCCCTTGATGTATGGTAAGAACACTTTCCCTCTAGATGGCTTTTTATCTTTGTTCATGTGGCTTGTTCTTGGTCTTGCAGCTCTTCTGATGTCTGTAGTAGAGTAACCATTAGCCTGTAGAGCCCAGTTTAGGTGATTCAATTCATCTTGAAGGAGGTGCGCGATCTACCAAAGTTTTTATGGTGCTCCTTTTTTGTCCTGGATGATGATTGGAGTTTTTGTGTAGATATCTATTCGTGTGCGTAGGTTTTCTGTATACTGTGTGGCCCAATTGTTGGTTTGGTTTGCGGATGACTAAGACATCTAGAAATGGCAGTTTTCCTTCATTTTCTTTTTCCATAGTAAATTGGATGTTTGGGTGGATCTTGTTGATATGGTCCAGTGTGACCATAACAGCACCAAAAAAGCCCATTATATGGTTCCATTATGTGGATGACACATTCACCATTTGGAGCCATGGAGAAGAAGAACCAAATAAGTTCCTGGACCATATCAACGAGATCTCAGATCTCAGAAGCTAAGTAGGGTCAGTACTTGGAAAAGAGACGACCACTAGGGAAGACTCTGCAAAGGCAAACCACCTCTTTTGGTGTCTTCTTGTCTTAAACATTCACAACTGCATTTTTGCCGCACACCCGGCTGTCAGGCGGGAGCCTGGCATAGGGGGAACCTGTCTGCAACTGGGAGGGGGAGCGAGGAGTCTGGATGGAAAGTTACTTTCGTTTCTGCCTAGCTGAAACAAGTAGGGGTGCCCAGGCCAGATGGCTGCTTATCTCATCCTCTGGCCTTGGAGATCACCATTTCACAGCTTTCCTTTGTAGTTGGGTAGCGCAGAAAGATGTGAGGGGGGATGAGTACTGTGGGATGGATATATTGGGGTTTGGGAAAAGAGAATTTAGAATTGGCTTTTCATTTGCTAGCCACTGACGCTTTCCAATAAAGTCTTTTGTACCACCGGCTCAGACATTGGCACATATTTGGAATCTCAAATGTATATGTGCATATGCCATAAAGTAAGAATGATCATTCTTAAGGCAAGATCACTCACCTTTTTGAGCACCACAAAGTCGTTCTCACAAGCGGTACGTTTGTTAATTTCATCCTCGTATCTGTTAAAATAAATTATTATTGAGATTACAGATGGTGTTATCATCATGAACTTCATCGTCAACAGACTACATCATATAAAGCTGGACCCCATGGAAAAGGGAGAGAGGCACGTTATTTTTGCCAATCCTCCCTTTTGCCAATCAACCCTTCAGGTGCCCTTCATGCTACTCCAATATGCCCCAGAAGTGGCATTTGGATGGGGTTATAGGCTGCAGTGGAAGAAGGGAAGTCTCAATTATGTGCATGGAATTTAGATGATATCCCACTCCCAATGTACACTGCCGTTTTCACTGTGTGTCTGCCCTCGGTCCAGTCAGTGAAGCTAACCTGGAAGACAAGGGTTGACTCAGGACCTTGAAAGAAGACCCATGTTTCCACACAAGCTTCAGTTATATCTGAGTGTATGCATTTCATACAAGCTTGTGATGTGAAGAGGCACTTGGTAGTGTAGCTCAAGGAATATGGTTTCAGAATCACAAACAAATGGCTTCTTATGGCTTAGGCCGTTTCCGCACGGAGGCGGAAGCGGCTGGGTCGGCACATTTCGCGCCGACCCGACAACGTGGGACTGTCCGCATGGACGGTCCCAGAACCTGCTGGGACGACAGTGCCGCGGAGCACCGTCGCCCGGCCGATCCGGCATGCCCTCGGGCCTCCGGCACATCGCCGAGGCCTGAGGACACGCCCCCCCGGCCCTGCGCGCCTGCTCCTTCGTCGCAGGGCAGGGGGGCGTGTCCCCACGCCTCGGCGACACACTGGAGGCCCAGGGACGAGGTAAGTGCAGGGAGGGAGTGGGGGGGGAAGCACCGGGAAGCAGCTGCGCCCCCTGTGCGAACGGCGGCCTGGGGACGGCGTTTTTGCCATCCCCAGGCCGCCATATTCCGCCCGTGCGGAAACGGCCTTAGATCCACCAGAGCATTTCTGTGGAAGAAGGGATTTTGGCCCATGGAGCATGATTTTCTCCCCATTCCAACTGCAGTCCCAAATCCACACACACACACACACACACACACACACACCCCACAATGCTCTTCCTGGGGCTCCATTTTTAATAGGCTTTTCAATTTTCATTTTCAATGGGGCTGAGAGAGAAGGTGAACATCTTCAGAAAAACTAATGGCCATTACAGCAGTCAATTAAATATTATCAAATTGCATGTCTAATTGGGGCCTTTGTGGGAGCAACAATATTAGAAATGTGTAAAGAAGATGAGAAAGTGGCATGATAAATGGAGAAAGGTAGATTGTCCAGGAACAAGGAATGGCAATGCAGAAGGCAGAGAAATGGGGCTGGGAGAAAGAGGGTGCAGTGAAAAGAATGAAGTGAATAAGGGACGGAAGGGACTGAGACATAAATTGGGGCACAGAAACTAAAAGAATAAAATTTAGCAGCAGAAGATGAAAATTCTGAAAGAAAATAATGAGGTAAACACATGGAGCTGCCTCATATTGTCAGACCCTTAGGCTATCAAGAACAGCACTCCTTTGGTAGCAGTTCTCCAGGGCTTCAGGTACAGGTGTTTCTCATCACCGCTTACCTTAATTTTTAAAATGGAGATGCCAGGGATTGAATTTAGCACCTTTTACAAACAAAACATTGGCTCAAGTTCCAAGCCCTGAACCCCAGCCCAGAGTCAGTATAAAAAATGCAGGAAGAAGCACCCCAAGAAGGATGGAAATGCAACAGAAACAATAACATCAGTAAGCTTGTAAGAAAACACGGACTGAAAGCTGTTTAAAATGGCACATCAAATCTCGGGCGATGCCGGGGTTAGGGAGAATTGTTTGAAAATCCCGTTGAGATTCTCCATGCAGGTTATCTAAAATGTTCGCAATATGTCCCAATGTGTGTTGGCTGGATTAAAAAAAACATATTGGAATGTTTGGTGGTATATATCTATGGCAGTGGTGGCAAACCTTTGGCACTCCAGATGTTATGGACTACAATTCCCACAATCCCCTGCCAGCATGGCCAATTGGCCATGCTGGCAGGGGCTGATGGGAATTGTAGTCCATAACATCTGGAGTGCCAAAGGTTCGCCACCATGGATCTATGGTATATATGGTGGGACTTTCAGCTATATATATTATGTTAATTTAAAAAGTTCTATTTTTTAAAAAAAGAAAGTGAGGGAAAGGGTGACTCAGACCATGGAGATGCTGAAAAGAAATTGATGGCAGAATTTTGCCAATCCCCTGAAAATAGACCAGGCAAATGGTTATTCTAGCTATCTATTTCGAGAAGCAATCTGAGAGGCTCATTCTGTCTCACATACTTGTTCTTGAAATCCTCGACAAGCTCTTGTGTATTCTTCAGTTCAATATCCAGGTGGTTTTTATCACTGACTAGACCGTCCAACTGTCGTCGGAGGCTGTCAATATATGCCTCATAGAGGGGTTCAAGATTGTCCCTCAGAGCCGGAGTGCCCTGCTGGTATAGCAAGTCCCATTTGGTTTCCAGCACTTTGTTCTGTTGCTCGAGGAATCGTACCTACATCGGATGAGGGGTAAAGAAAGAGATGTTTGTTATAGGTCTTTCTGCAAGAGCCAAGACAAAGTCAAATCAAATATAGAGGTGCTCATAATAAGAAAGATTGTAAAGATTGTGGGTTTAAAAATGGTTAAGATTAGCAGTTCTACCTATGAATTCTGAGGTGATTGCTTCCAGTGAGAAGCTGGAATTGTGGGTGTTCTTGCACCATTGGTCTGATTCTCAGGACACTAATACCAGGAGACCCTGTCATGGATGGCCCAGACTAGCCTGATCTTGCCAGATCTCAGAAGCTAAGCAGGGTCGGCCCTGGTTAGTACTTGGATGGGAGACTGCCAAGGAAGTCCAGGGTTGCTACACAGCACTGGCATAATGCCCATTGGGCAAGGTGGGCAGCTGCCCAGGGCATCACCTTGTGGGGGGCATCAAAATGCTGGGTTCGTTTTTGGGTATTTTAGTGGTTTTCCATTTTTGGCCTGCAGGCGGCGCAGTTTCTAGGCTAGCGGCACCAACATTTCAGCGTATCATCAGGAGACTGTCCTTATGCTACCCCCCAAGTTTGGTGAGGTTTGGTTCAGGGAGTCCAAAGTTATGGACTCCCAAAGCGGGTGCCCCTATCCCCCATTGTTTCCAATGGGAGCTAATAGGAGATGGGGGCTACAGTTTTGAGGGTCCATAACTTTGGCCCCCCTGAACCAAACTGCACCAAACTTGGGGGGTATCATTAAGGCAGTCTCCTGATGAGACCCTGAAAGTTTTGAGACTGTGCCTTCATAAATGTGCCCCCCACAGCCTGCAACCCCCATTGACAGCAATGCAGAAAACTCAATGCAGAACAAAGATTCTTGGGCAAATTTCTAGGATGTTCCTGCAGGGGGTGCATTTTTGAATGTATCGGCACCAAAATTTCAGGGTATCATCTGGAGATGATGGCAACCCCCAAGTTTGGTGCAGTTTGGTTCAGGGGGGCCAAAGTTATGGACCCTCAAAACTGTAGCCCCCATCTCCTATTAGCTCCCATTGGAAACAATGGGGGATGGGGCACCCCCTTTGGGAGTCCATAATTTTGGACTCCTTGAACCAAACCTCACCAAACCTGGGGAGTAGCATAAGGACAGTCTCCTGATGATATGCTGAAACTTTGGTGCTGATATGTCTAAAAATGCACCCCCTGCAGGCACCAATGTCCTGGTGCAAAAAAAAGTTTGGTCGTGGTGGAGTGGCCGCCCATGGGGGGGGGGCATCCAACTCAGGTTTTGCCCAGGGCTACAGTTTGCCCAGGGCTGCCTCGTTACGCCCCTGCTACACAGAGGCAGGCAATGGCAAATCATGTCCAGCCATCTCTTGCCTAGAAAACCTATGGAGTCTCCATGTCAGCTATGATTTGAGGGCACTTTCTATCAATTGCAGGGGAAGTCCAGACTGAACGCTGAACTGCCACCACCCAGTTCTAATGAAAGGGCATCAAGAAATGAAATTAAATATGCAGAAGTGTTTGACATTGTTGAAGATTAGTCTGGTGCAGTAGACTAGGATGTGAAAGATCCAGGGTTAGATCCCCACTCTGCAATGGAAACTTGCTGAGTGACCTTAGTAAGAGAAGAACCATGTTGGGACCAAGAGCCAGACCACATGAGGGTGACCGTAAGAATGCTACAAGCTGATGATATTTTTTGTGTGGATTTCTGTTTCGTGGATTTCAGTGCAAATTCGATTGTTCTTTTGTTTGTTGTTCCTCCTTTTTCTTGTTCTTCTCTGCTCTTTTTTGCTGGCCTAATGGCCGTAATAAAACTGAACTGAAAACTGAACTGAACTGCTGAGTGACCTTGGGTCAGACTCTCAACCTAACCTACCTCACAGGGTCGCTGTGAGGATAAAAGAGAGCAGGAGAGAACAATGTAAGCTGCTTTGGTTTGCCCTGGGGAAAAAAGGTAAATAAATAAAGGCATAATAAAGTAAAAAATGAAGCAAAATAAATAAAATAAAATAATTTTTTAAAACAAATTTTTAATAAAATGTCTATTATTAAAATTTTATTTCGAACGAACCATTAAAATACCCTAAGCATAAAAGTCATTGACATGGCAGTAAATATGAAGTTAGCACATGCTGGCGGGAACATCTATTAGGGACCGGATTACTCCGGTCCTGTACCAACTACACTGGCTGCCGATCGAGTACCGGGTCATGTTTAAAGTTCTGGTTTTGACCTTTAAAGCTATTCGCGGCCTTGGACCAGCATACCTACGGGACCGTCTCTCCCTATATCGCCCTTCCAGGCCCCTCCGCTCCTCGGAGGCAGACCTCCTGGTGATCCCTGGCCCCCAAGTGATCCGGCTGGCCTCTGTCTTTGAAAAGCATTTGGAAACTTTATTTAGTCCGATTGCAGCTGCCAAGTTATCATCAGAAGCTGGATACAGGGATGGTATCACCCCTGCATTGAAAGAGGTGCATTGGCTGCCCATCTGCTTATGGTTACAATTCAAAGTGATGGTTCTTCCTTTTAAAGCCCTAAATTGGGGGGGGGGGGGGGGGGGAGGAAGGGGGGAGGGGAAATAATTTTAATCGCCATCGGGACTTTGAATTTTATAATTTGTATATGGTTTTAACTGGGATTGGAGTGAAATGGATTTTAACTGTTATTTGAATGATGGACACCGCCCTTAGCCCTTCGGGGAAGGGCGGTATAGAAATTTAATAAAATAAAAATAAATAAAATAAAATGTAATTGATGGATCCCCCCCCCCCCCACCTCCAAGGTACAACATGCATTTCTGGCAACGATGAAGAAAAAATGACTTTGGAAATCCATGAATTCACATTTCTGCAAGCAAATCAGGGCTAAGCTTTCCTCCCTCAAATTCATTTCCATTGTAGTACCAATATCCCACTGTTGTTAAATTGGGCAAAGACACTAATAAGGACAGGAGAGAGTGAGAGAGAACATCAAGAATGCCCCGACATATGTATATTGCAATCATGTATTTAAACATGTTCATGGTCAACTCTGTATGGTCCAAATATCCCAGGTTGAGCAAGAGAAATATCCCAGTTTGGCCAAGATTATCTCCAGCTTTATTTAATTTCTATATAAATGGTGTAATAGCACATATGAAAACTGTAGACTCACATCCGCCTAAATTAAATACACGATCCCTCCCAATTCTATTATACGCAGATGATGCTGTTCTAGTATCGAGAACTCCAGTTGGGATGCAGAGGGCATTAGCTGCATTCTCAACTTATTGTGAAAAGGAAGAACTGATAATTAACATAAATAAAACAAAAGTGATGGCATGTGGAAAGCGCCCTCCCAAAAGATCTTGGTCAATAAACGGAAACAGACTAGAACAAGTTGACAAATTTAAGTATTTAGGTGTCGTGGTTCAAGCTTCAGGGAGCCATGTTACTCACTGTAATATGATAACTGAGCGGGTAGAAAAGACAATATATGCAGTGTTGAAGTTCTTCCGTACTAAAGGGGGTTTCTACGTACCAGCAGCACTAAAATTATACCAAGCTAAAATATTGACACAACTTCTATACGGTGTCTATTTGGGGATTGCACAATCGAGTATGACACAGCTAGAAAGGCTACAGTCCAAATTTTTAAGAGCAATCCTTCAGCTCCCTCCAGGAGTCCCAAATACATTTATTAGGCTTGAAACAGGAGTAATGAGCCTGAAGGACAAGATAATAATAACAACAGCATATAAATGGATAAAGTTACACACTGATTCAAATGGTCTCTGGCCCTTTCTAGCAAAAGATCCTTATAAACCTAGGTGGGCTCAAGAGATGGAGAAGTGCCTTAATAAATGTGGCCTTCCATATAACATCCATATGATCAAAAATTGGGATCAATTTAAAAGTGAACTTACCCAAAGAATCAAAGATGTATCACGACAGTCTGATCTGGCAAGATATTCAGATTTTCCTCTATGCTATACACAGAAATATATCACTGCCCCTGCTCCTTATTTAACTTATCTGGATAACAAAGATCTAAGGAGAGCTTTTACTCTTGCAAGAAGTGTACATTTACCTTCTGCTGTTTTAGAAGGGAAATATCAAAAGATACCTTACGCTGCAAGGTTATGTTCTTGCTCTCTGAAGTCTGTAGAAACTATAGAGCATATGTTATTAAAGTGTCCCCTTTATGAGGAGGCAAGGAAAAAATGCCTGTCACATCTACTACACAAAATGACATATTGTTCTGATAAAGTTTGTTGTCAAAAACTATTACAAGATAAGAAGGAGAATATTACTAAATGGGTAGCAAAATTCTGTCTATTCATTATGAAAAAGAAAAAATGATCTGAATATGGTATCCCCCTTAGATATTTTTATTTTGTTTAGTATTCTTATGCTGTTTGGTGTGTTTACTAAGTATAATGATATATAGAGGGATAGTGCTGGAATACGGGAGAGAGATCTGTATTCTTGTTTTGTTTGTTTGTAGATATTTTGGAGTCTTTGTAATACATCTGGTCATTGACTGTAAATAAAGTCTTCTTCTTCTTCTTCTTCTTCTTCAGTTTGGCCAAGAAGTTTGCATGGTTCCTGGACCTAAAGCAGGTTTGCCTTATCATGTTTTTTCAAAGGCCGTTTCCACACGGGCAGTTAATGGCGGCCTGGGGACTTTTCCCAGTGCACTTCCCAGCGCACTTTTCTAACAACGCCGGCTGGAAGCCGCTGCCGTGCGAACGGCAATGGCTTCCCGGCGCTTCCCCCCCCCCCACTCCCTCGCTTCCCTTACCT
>NW_025950175.1:0-10202 GCF_021028975.2 Sphaerodactylus townsendi | reverse complement strand
GAGAAAAATTTCTCTCTGTCAACATTTTCTACCCCATGCATAATTTTATAGACTTCAATCATATCCCCCCTCAGACATCTCCTCTCCAAGCTAAAGAGTCCCAAACGCTGCAGCCTCTCCTCATAAGGAAGGTGCTCCAGTCCCTCAATCATCCTCGTTGCCCTTCTCTGCACTTTTTCTATCTCTTCAATATCCTTTTTGAGATGTGGCGACCAGAACTGAACACAGTACTCCAAGTGCGGTCGCACCACGGCTTTATATAAGGGCATGACAATCTTTGCAGTTTTATTATTCAAAGGTTGACTGCCTCTGTGCATGGAGGTTCCCTTTAATCACAATTTGCATGTCATGCCCGTGGATCAGAGGTCTATCGCTGGCTACTAGCCATTGTGATTAAAGGGAACCTCCATGCACAGAGGCAGTCAACCTTTGAATCCCATAGCCAAGAGGCAACATCAGAGGAAGACCTGGGACTCTATGCCCTGCTTATATTCCTCCTCCAGAGGAAGGTGGACAGTCACTTTGTGAGGCAGGATACTGGACTGGCTAGTCCACTGCTCTCTGATCAACAGAGGCTCTGAGGTTCTTCAGAGGTCTCGGTCTCCTTGTGGTGTAGCCCTCAGAGGAACTGGCTGGCCACTGTGGCCAGAGTCAGGATGCGGACTAGATGGACCCCTCTCAGGTGCGATCCAGCAGGGGCTCTTCTGAGGGGTTCTGATCAGGGGGAAAGGCCTCGATCTTTTGCTACTGTTGTTGGTCCTCCAGAGGAAGGTGGACAGTCACTTTGTGAGGCAGGATACTGGACTGGCTAGTCCACTGCTCTGATCCAACAGGGCTCTTCTGAGGTTCTTCTGAAGGTCTCGGTCTCTATGCCCTGTTGGTGGCCCTCCAGAGGAACTGGCTGGCCACTGTGTGAGTCAGGATGCCGGACTAGATGGACCCTCCTCGGTCTGATCCAGCAGGGCTCTTCTGAGGTTCTGATCAGGGAAAGGCCTCAGTCTTTTTGCTATATTGCTGGTCCCAGAGGAAGGTGGACAGTCACTTTGTGAGGCAGGATACTGGACTGGCTAGTCCACTGCTCTGATCCAACAGGGCTCTTCTGAGGTTCTCTGAAGGCCCCGGTCTCTATAAAGGAACTGGCTGGCCACTGTGTGAGTCAGGATGCCGGACTAGATGGACCCTCCTCGGTCTGATCCAGCAGGGCTCTTCTGAGGTTCTGATCAGGGAAAGGCCTCAGTCTTTTTGCTATGTTGTTGGTCCTCCAGAGGAAGGTGGACAGTCACTTTGTGAGGCAGGATACTGCACTGGCTAGTCCACTGCTCAGATCAAACAGGGCTCTTCTGAGGTTCTTCTGAAGGTCTTGGTCTCTATGCCCTGTTGTTGGACCTCCAGAGGAACTGGTTGGCCACTGTGTGAGGCAGGATGCTGTACTAGATGGACCCTCACTGGTCAGATCCAACAAGGCTCTTCTTAGCTTCTTATCAGGGGAAGGCCTTGGCCTCTATACCCTGTTATTGGACCTCCAGAGGAACTAGTTAGCCACTATGTGAGACAGGAGGCTGGACTAGATAGACCCTCACTGGTCTGATCCAGCAGGGCTCTTCTGAGGTTCTTATGATGGTCTTGGTCTCTATGCCCTGTTGTTGGACCTCCAGAGGAACTGGTTGGCCACAGTGTGAGTCAGGATGCTGGACTAGGTGGACCTTCAGTGGTCTCATCCAGCAGGGCTCTTCTGAGGTTCTGATCAGGGGAAGGCCTCAGTCTTTTTGCTATACTGTTGGTCCTCCAGAGGAAGGTGGACAGTCACTTTGTGAGGCAGGATACTGGACTGGCTAGTCCACTGCTGAAATCAAACAAGGCTCTTCTGAGGTTCTTCTGAAGGTCTTGGTCTCCATGCCCTGTTGTTGGACCTACAGAGGAACTGGCTGGCCATTGTGTGAGGCAGGATGCTGGACTAGATGGACCCTCCCTGGTCAGATCTAGCAGAGCTCTTCTAAAGTTCTTCTGAAGGTCTTGGCCTCCATGCTCTGTTGTTGGACCTCCAGAGGAAGTGGCTGGCCACTGTGCGAGACAGGATGCTGGACTATATGGACCCTCCCTGGTCAGATCCAGCAGGGCTCTTCTGAAGTTCTTCTGAAGGTCTTGGCCTCCATGCCCTGTTGTTGGACCTCCAGAGGAAGTGGCTGGCCACTGTGTGAGACAGGATGCTGGACTAGATGGACCGTCCCTGGTCAGATCCAGCAGGGCTCTTCTAAGGTTCTTCTGAAGGTCTTGGCCTCCATGCCCTGTTGTTGGACCTACAGAGGAACTGGCTGGCCACTGTGTGAGACAGGATGCTGGACTAGATGGACCCTCCCTGGTCAGATCCAGCAGGGCTCTTCTAAGGTTCTTCTGAAGGTCTTGGTCTGTATGCCCTGTTGTTGGACTCATTATTTCAAACCCCTGGAAGAAGAATCTGGGAGGACACAAATCAAGGACTCTGACATTCTTGCGTATTTCTGCAAAGATGTCATTTATATGTTTTATATGGGTACACGTCCGCACAGTGTTTGCATGTCGGTGCCTATCCTCCGAGAGGCCAAGTCACTTTATATTTAAAGTCTCATATAAAAACATTCCAGGGTCTGATATTAATTGGAGAAAGGGGACGCACTGAACGGCTGGTTCGTTTTTCCAATCATTCCGCTTTCCCAGAGAAAAGGGAAATTGAAAGACTAATACAATCTGGGCCCCATTTCCGTTGTCAAGCTTGATCTTGTCAAGACAGGCAGAACCGGACTGAACGGCGGTGTTTCTGCAGCTCTCGGTGGGAGGGAGAAATAAATGAACAGGAGGCAGAAATTCAAGAAAATAAGTTGCAAGCTGCAAGCGGTCGACATTTGTAAATAGTTTTCAGCTCCTCTAACTTAATGAACAGTGGATTTCGCGGACCTGTAACTTAATGGAGAAACTCCACAAGACCGGATTGAAATAGAAGTCCCGGGTAATAGAGGACACCCGGCTTGACAACGCTATATGCGAAAGGGATCTGGGAGACTTAGTAGACCACCAACTGAACATGAGTCAGCAGTGTGATGCGGCAGCCAAGAAAGCCAATGCGATTCTGGGCTGTATCAATAGGAGGGATGTAATTGTACCTCTCTATTCTGCATTAGTTAGACCTCACCTGAAATATTGTGTCCAGTTCTGGGCACCGCAATTCAAGAAGGACATTGACAAGCTGGAACGGGTCCAGAGGAGGGCAACCAAAATGGTAAATGGTCTGGAAGCCGTGCCCTACAAGGAGAGACTAAGGGAGCTGGGGATGTTTGGTTTGGTGAAGAGAAGGTTAAGAGGTGACATGATAGCCATGCTTAGATATTTGAAGGGATGTCATGTCGAAGAGGGAGCAAGCTTGTTTTTCGCTGCTCCAGAGACTCGGACCAGGAGTCATGGGTTCAAGGTTTAGGAAAAGAGATTCCACCTAAACATCAGGAAAAACTTCCCAACAGTCAGGGCTGTTCGACAATGGACTACCTTGGACTGTGGTGGAGTCTCCTTCTTGGGAGGTTTTTGAAGAGACGCTGGATGGTCATTTGTCAGGAGTGCTTTGATTGTGTGTTCCTGCATGGCAGGTGGTTGGACTGGATGGCCCTTGGGGGTCTCTCTATGATTCTAGGACTGAAATAGAGGTTCCGCTAACTGGTCCCAGTTCCCCCTGCTGTTGGTTTGTCTGCTGCCTGCTTTGATATTGGCTGCCCGGAGCCCCCCAAAAGGAAGGGGATCTTCCTCTACTCCCTGAGAGCCTTCCACCACAGAGGGATGTGGTGGAAAGAGGGAAAGAGGGATAGATTAGGTGGGGCTTTTGCCCAACATGGCTTCTGATTGGCCATAGGAGATTTGGGGTGCTGTGTGGTTTCCGGGCTGTATGGCCGTGTTGTAGCAGCATTCTCTCCTGACGTTTCGCCTGCATCTGTGGTGGGATTCAAACTGTAGCGTAGTGCCAATGGGGCTGGGCAGGGCACGATGGGGGCGTGGCCAGGCATTCTGGGGCGGGGCATTCCTGGGCGGGGCTGTGGCAAGGACGCAGCCGCTGCGCCGGTACTTGGGCGGGAAACGAATGCACGCAGGCGCAGGCTGCCACACACGCCGGTGCACCTCCTGCTAGACTGCTTCCAGTTCTGCGCGCTACTGCTGAGAGGAGGGGCGTAACGAAGGCAAAAATCACGTGGCAAAATCACCAATTAGCAACCCCCTCTCGGCACACACAAAGAATTAGTAACCTACTCTCGGGAACCTGTGAGAACCTGCTGGATCCCACCTCTGATCTGGAAACTTCGGCAAACCCAGCGGAGATTCCCGCGGAAGACGTCCCAAAAAAGATGTAGCAATCTTGATATAGATACAGCTTCAAAACAGAGCGAATCTGGAGTCACTTGACACACGAGAAAACACACACGAGAAATCACTTGTTACTGGAGGCTGGAGAACACCAGAGAATTTCAGAAAGTTTTGGAACGAAAGCCGGTAAACGCTGCATTTCTCCCCGATGTAGAAGAATGACCTTTTCACAACGCAACCCCCGGGTACGCAGCTCGGGTTTCCCAATGCTTGAGCATTTCCGATAAGAAACTTGAGAGTTTTTAAAAAAAACACCAACCGCAAACTATATAAATAGGCGTTTCGGATCTGGGGATGCTTTTTTTCACCGTTCCTTTGGCCAACAGCGTTTTCATAGCAAAGGCACCATTTGCAGATTCTCAGCCAAGGTGAAAGACTTGCTTATATCTGGGATATATCCAGAGGTGGGATCCAGCAGGTTCTCACAGGTTCCCGAGAGTAGGTTACTCATTATTTGTGTGTGCCAAGAGGTGATTTTGCCATGTGATTTTTACCTTAGTTACGCCCCTCCTCTCAGCAGTAGCGCGCAGAACTTGAAGCAGTCTAGCAGGAGGTGCACCGGCGTGCGTGGCAGCCTGCGCCTGCGTGCATTCGTTTCCCGCCCAAGGACCGGCACAGCGGCCGCGTCCTTGCCACAGCCCTGCCCAGGAATGCCCCGCCCCCGAAATGCCCGACCACGCCCCCGTTGTGCCCCGCCCAGCCCCATTGGCACTACGCCACAGTTTGAATCCCACCACCATGGGAACCTGTTACGAAAATTTTTGGATCCCACCACTGGATATATTCAACATAAACTAAACGCTACTACCCCCCACCCCAGACAAAAAAGCATGGGTTTATTAGCAGTGGTTACCTTTTCATGCAAAACCAACAACTTAACAATAGTATTCTCTACACAGCTAAAGATTTGTGCTTCAGCGTGCATTCACGGCACGCCATGAGTACAGACTCTAATCTCGTGAAACTGGATTTGTTTTCCCACTCCTGCACATGAAGCCTGCTGGGTGACCCTGGGCCTGTCACAGTTCTCTCCGAACTCTCTCAGTCCCACCTGCCTCACATGGTGTTGAGGGGTGAGGAAGGGAGGGAGTTTGTAAACCACTTGGAGACTCCTTGTGGTTGAGAAAAGCGGCGTGTAAATCCACAGACTCTTATATTTATTGGATATTGGATATTCAACGGAATCTCTTTGTTGGCCATGGAAGGCTCTCTTTGGTCAAAGGATGGAAGGGACAAGAGCTCTATCTTGTAAGGGCTGGCCACCAAAACACTACTTTTATTAATCAGGTCTCTGATTAATCCCACCCCCAGCCCCCATGCAGGGCGGCTTTCAGCCTGCACAAAGGTCAGGGGGCGGGGCTTTCTGGCATGCGGCTGGGGCACATGTCGTTTGGTCATATGGGTGGGGTGCCCGGCGCCCCGCGCGTGACCAAAAGGTGTGTGCCTGGGGACATGGGTGACCCCATGTCCCTATAGGCCAGGGGTCTGCAACCTGCAGCTCTCCAGATGTTCGTGGACTACATCTCCAGATGTTCGTGGACTACATCTCCGGATGTTTGTGGACTACATCTCCGGATGTTTGTGGACTACATCTCCGGATGTCCGTGGACTACATCTCCGGATGTTCCTGGACTACATCTCCGGATGTTCATGGACTACATCTCCGGATGTCCATGGACTGCATCTCCAGATGTCCGTGGACTACATCTCCAGATGTCCGTGGACCACATCTCCAGATGTCCGTGGACTACATCTCCAGATGTCCACGGACTACATCTCCAGATGTCCACGGACTACAAATCCCATCAGCCCCTGCCAGCATGGCCAATTGGCCATGCTGGCAGGAACTGCTGGGATTTGTAGTCCATGAACATCTGGAGAGCTACAGGCTGCAGACCCCTGTTATAGGCCGTACACCTCTGCTCTATGGTATTATACCCTGCTGAAGTCTCTCCCCTCCTCCCACCTGGGCCTCATCAGGCTTCATCCCCCAAATCTCCAGGTATCTCCCACCCCAGAGCTGGCAATGCTATTGGCCGCTGTCTGTTTCCAGTCATCATCTTGCTTGGGAGAAGAAGGTTTTCCTTGGAAGGAAAGTGCTTGAGTTGGCAGCTGTGCATTCTTGGCAAACCCCAGCCCGTTAATGTAACCAAATTAACTGTGCAAACATCACCAAATGACTCACACCGAGCTAATCAAAGAGGGGAAGAAGGATCACAGCCGGGCTTAATTGCCTACTGTTTGTACATAAATCACCCCTCGCTAATCAGACGAGGAACGCTAGGTGCAGCCTTGCCCATTTATCTTGGCTGTAATGTTGGCCTCCTCCAGCCAGAACTGCCCGTAAATCGGTTTCGACCTGCTCTTAACCACTACACCATGCTGGGGAAGTATGTGTGTTACCCGGGGGCGTAATGCCCATTGGGCAAAGGGGGCAGTTGCCCAGAGCGCCCCCTTGTGGCGGGCCCCAAAAATGCAGAGTTCGTTTGTGGGGGTTTTTGGTATTTTGGTCGGTTTTCTGTTTTTGGTCTGCAGGGGGAGCAGTTTTTAGGCTAGCAGTACCAAGATTTCAGGGAGGTTTCAGGAGACTCTCCTGATGCTATCAACTGGGTTTGGTGAGGTTTGGTTCAGGGAGCCCAAAGTTATGGACTCCCAAAGGGGGTGCCCCATTCCCCATTGTTTCCAATGGGAGCTAATAAAAGATGGCAGCTACACCTTTGAGGGTCGATAACTTTGGACCCCCTGAACCAAACTTCACCAAACCTGGGTGGTATCATTAGGAGAGTCTCCTAAAGATACCCTGAAAGTTTGGTGCTTCTAGCTTAACAATTGCACCCCTAACAGCAGGCACCCCTCAATTTTTCCCAGATTTTCCTTTTAAATCCCCCCCCCCCTTTGGCATGGATTTAAAGGGAGAATCTGAGGTCCCCAGTTTAAACATTGAAAGTGATGCTGTTTCAGGGTGGGGGAGAATCAACCCCAAAATAGTATCACCTTCAATGTTGTTTAAATTGGGAACCCCAGATTCTCCCTTTAAGGTGGATTTAAAAGGAGAATCTGGGCTCCCTAGATTAAACACCATTGAAAATGATGCTGTTTGGGGATGGATTCCAGCATCACTTGTTTAAACAAGGGAGCCCAGATTCTCCTTTTAAATCCACCTTAAAGGGAGAATCTGGGAGATCCCCAGTTTAAATAACATTGAAAGTGATGCTGTTTCCCCCAACTGGGGGGACTGGATACAACACCATAAAATGTTTTCATAGCAGTAATAAAACATTTTGAAAGCATTTTGAAAATGTTTTCAAAGAATATTTCTGCTGTGTGGCATGGCCTATTGCTGTGTCCAGATTTGTGAGTTGGGGCATGTTCTGTAATGTGATGGTGACTTTGAAACGACCTGGTGTAAAAAAATCATTGCTTGGTCATGGTGGGGGAGGGCGGCTGCCCATGGTTGGGGGGGCCAAACTCCAGTTTGCCTAGATACGCCACTGGGCATGGCTACAAGGGGGCTGGAGGTGTGCGTTGCACTGAGCACGCGCCTTGGGGGGCATCAAACTCAGGTTTTGCCCAGGGCTCCAGTTTGCCTAGTTATGCCACTGGTGTTACCAGATTGACCCATGGTGGGTGGGGGCTCTTTTTAAAGACAACAGTGTCTCTATCCATCCTACCAACCCTTGGGGTACCTAGCGGTGCTTTGCCGAAATGGGGCCGCAGTCTCTGTATTGGCTCAGTGTACCCACAAAGACAGTAAAAACTTGTCTGGCTTTGTTCTCGCCCGTATCCACCTTGCAAAGTACCTGCCTCACACCCTTCCTAAAGGAATCGAGAGAAAACAATGCCTCTGCCTTGGAAAGTGTTCCCATCTCCAGCCCTCGACTACCCCTCCTACTAAGACAAAAGATTTGCTAATATATTAGCCCAAACTTCTTCCTCTGCCTTTTTTCTCTAAAGACCCTCTTATTTTACACTGATGTTGCCTCACAGCTGTAATTTAAGCAGCTACCTTCCCCCTTATGGGCACTTCCAGTTTAGCCACTTAAGCCAAGTGCTCAACCCATTAGACTAATGTCCCAATACTTAAGTTTTATGTGTGTGTCTCTTGTGTCTCCACAACAAGGCAAGTCCAGGGAGATTAAGCTCTCTTAGCATGGTCAGAGTGCTCAATTTTCCCTACAAAATAGCCCATCTCCCAGCACCCAGTACTTCTGAGCCTGCCTTTGGGTTCAGTTGTGTTGTGTGGCATCTGCTTTCTACCCTGCTTCTTTGTAGCCCAGTGCAGGTCGCTGGACTCCGTTTCATGGACCTAAAGCCATTTCAGGATCTGATATAGTATCACCCTTAAGAACTCCCCAAATTCCTCCGCTATTCCCAGCCTATCATTTCAACACTGCTTATATCCTAGGACTATGTCTGTTTTCTGCTGTTTTGATTATTGTGTGCTTGTGTACCCCGCATTATCCCTGAATAAACTTGCTAAATTTTATTTGCCGTCCTACAGGATTTGTTGCAAAAGATGACTTTGGTATACATAGGCAATAAAGATCTTGAGCTTGCCCGACCTTTCGCCATTGCCTGCCTCCGTGTGGGCTGAGAGAGTCCTGACAGAATGGTGACTGGCCCAAGGCCTCTTAAGAAGAAGAAGAAGAAGAGTTTGGTTTTATATCTCTCCTGTAAGGAGAATCAAAGTGGCTTCCAAGCTCCTTTCCCTTCCTCTCCCCATAACAGACACCTTGTGAGACAGGTGGGGCTGAGAGAGTTCTGAAAGAACTGTGACTAGCCCAAGGTCACCCAGCAGAAACGTAGGAGTGTGGAAACACATCTGGTTCATCAGATAAGCCTCTGCCACTTAAGTGGAGGAGTGGAGAATCAAACCCTGTTCTCCAGATTAGAATCTATCTGCTCTTAACCACTACACCATACTGGCTCTTGAGGGTTGGGGGGGTTGGGGAATCAAGCCCAGCTCTCTAGACCAGAGTCCACCGCTCACATGGAGGAGTGGGGAATCGAACCCAGTCCTCCAGATCAGAGTCCACCGTTCCTATCCACTGTTCAATGCCGGTACTCATCTTTCTGCTCACCCTCCAATGAAATATTACCATGACAAGAATTTGGCGATTACAAAGGGTATGGCAGTATTGTAAACGGCTGTGACCCGCTCCACCCGTGTCTCCCTCGAGAGCCTGTTGGCAGATTACTGCACCGAGAGGTGGCATCACCATGATTAAAAGGATTAAAGATAAATGTTTAATAGGGGGATTATATTTCAGACAGGAAAGGGGAGGGACAGAGATAGCACGCCACTATCTCACTAGCTGAGGAAGAAGAGAGCGGTTAGCTTCCGAGAATAAGCAAGAAATTAGACCTGAGAATATCAGTCGAAGGGCAGGCAAGAGGTGACCCAACAGGCAGAGGCGTTATAGGGACAGAGGGGCGTCTAGTCTTACAGCTCTATCCAGTTGACCACTTGGCCGCCCCCTGCGGCTCTCCTCTGTCCCTTGGCACAGCAGACACTGCAGCTTCCAACACAGTTCGGAGAAGCACATAGCCTCAAGTCCCTTGAAAATCTCATGGGGAAATGCTGACTACTTCTGGCCACAGGATAAACTGATATATTTGTTTCGATGGGAGCGCTCTGGTTGAGACCCTATTTCCACATAGCCCTGCAGTGTGCAGGCCCCAGGTGCTGGGGGAAGAGTCGCAGCTTCTCAGCCCAACGGAGTTGCCTTGGTAAATAAAACAGAAGCGTTGCTTTGAGACAAGGGGAAGGAAGGAAGGAAGGAAGGAAGGAAGGAAGGAAGGAAGGAAGGAAGGAAGGAAGG
>NW_025950174.1:0-10204 GCF_021028975.2 Sphaerodactylus townsendi | reverse complement strand
GGGGGGGGCTACCTCCCCTTTCTTTAGTTTGTCTGGCTAAAATTTCTTTGAAGTTGCGATTTGCTCTCTCAACGATTGCTTGCCCGGTGCTGTTGTAGGGAATTCCGTGTGTTAACACGATTCCCCAGTTGGTGCAGAACTGGAGCATGGCCGCGGAAGAATATGCGGGCGCGTTGTCCGTTTTTAAGCGGAGGGGGCGGCCCATGACGGTTATGCATGCAAAGAGGTGCTGGATGACGTGATTGGTTGTTTCGCCTCGGAGTGGTGTGGCCCAGACGTACCCCGAGTAGGTATCTATAGTTACATGTAGGTGCTTCCAGGGGGCTAGGGCAGGGACCAGGGTTGCGTCCATTTGCCACAAGTCATTTGCCAGGGCCCCCCTCGGGTTTACCCCGGGGTCTGACGAGGGGCCAAGGCGTGAGCATTGAGCACAAGATTTAACGATGGATTGTGCCTGGTTGAGGGGGATGCTACAGGATCGGGCGAGTGCTTTTGCCCCCTGGTGGAAGAAATCGTGTGACTGGAAGGGGTCGGAGAAGAGGGTGGAGATGTGGGTAGCGTTGTCTGCGTGCTGGTTCCCCTCGCTGAGGGGGCCTGGGAGCGGCGTGTGGCTGCGCATATGGCCTACGAAGTACTGAGAGGTTCTGGATGCTAGTAGGTTCCGTAATGTCAGGAAGAGACTCATGAGGTTTGAGTCGATTCGGGGGGCCACGTAGGCTCCGGGTAGGTGGGCGATCACGTGCGCCACGTATTGGGAATCGACCAAAAGGTTGAAGGGTTGGGGGAAAGTTTGAAAGGCCAGAATGGCCGCGGCGAGTTCGCTCCGTTGGGCGGAGGCTTGGGGCGGCGTGTAAGCGGTCTGCCATTGATCATTTTGTTGAAATGCAATGGCGCCGACGCGCTTGCCCCCGTCGGCAAAGATGGTGGGGGCGCCTTGGAGTGGGGCAGAGGCCGCTAAAGGCCGAACGGGACAGGGGGTAGAGTGGAGGAGAGTGAGGCGAGGGTCTGGGGGGAGGTGGAAGAGGATCTCCCCCACGAAATCTTCTAGGGCCAGCTGGAGGGGTGAGGAAGCGTTCAAGAGATGCTGGAATTCTGTTCTGTTTAGAGGCATGACGATTTTTTCGGGGTCCCACCCCACCATTACCAGAGCGCGCTGACGCCCTTGGTTGATGAGATCTGCGTAAAGCTGGCCCGGGGTGGAGAGATTTTTTGCGGGCACATGAGGTAGGTAGAGCCATTCGACCAAGAAGGTTTGTGGCGGCCGTGTGTACCCTAGGACTCCGGTTGGGAGAGGGGGGGTGTTCAAGAGGAAGAGGGAGAGAGGTTGATCCTTGAGGGGGACCCGATCCACCCATCGGCGGGCTAGGACCTCCCTTACTGCCCGAAAGGCGTCCTTGTGCTTTTGGGTGAGTTGGATCCTGTCCCCTGGATTTTTGGCGAGCGGGAGTAGCGAGAACAGGGGGCTGAGCAAGGAGGTGGTGAGGGCAAAGAAGGGACGGACCCAGTTGAGGGTTCTGCTGCAGCTGCTGCAGCTGGAGGAGTGTGGGCGTGTCTGGGATTTGTATCTCTGGTATGACAGGGGCGGAGTAGGAGTGGAGGAGTTTATGCCCCAGATACAAGAATGGCTCGTTCTTCTGCACCTTTTCGGGAGCGATGTATAGGCCTGACTGTTTTAACGTGCCGGCCAGCAGCGTTACCCACTGCGGGGGGATGGTCGGTGCGGCTACTAGGATATCATCCATGTAATGGATGACTATGGCTCCGGGCGCTTTGGCGCGAAACGGGGCTAGGGCGTGATGGACGAAGAACTGACACAAGGTGGGGCTGTTGAGCATTCCCTGGGGCAATACTTTCCATTGGTATCTGGCCGTGGGCTGCTGATGATTAAGCACCGGCACCGTGAAAGCGAAATGTACTCGGTCTTCGGGAGAGAGGGGAATACAAAAGAAACAATCCTTCAGGTCAACAACCAGGACCTGGTAGTCCGAGGGGATAAGGTTGGGGTTGGGTAAACCGCATTGAAGAGGGCCCATGGGTTGGATGCAGGCATTTACTGCTCTGAGATCCTGTAGCAATCGCCATCGGCCACTCTTCTTTTTTATTACAAAGACAGGTGTGTTCCATGGTGATGTTGAGGTCTCAATGTGGCCCGCGGCCAGCTGCTCCTCCACGAGCTGGTGCATGGCAGTCAATTTCTCTCTGGGCAGTGGCCACTGTTCTACCCATACTGGGGCCTTCGTGGTCCACGTGAGGGGGAGGGCAGTGGGGGCGGGCTTACTCGTCTCGAGCTCTCCCATGGCAATGGGGAGGGCGATGAGTTGCCGCCCGATTTCTGGGGGGGCTTCCGGTGTGGCCTGCTCCCCTTCCTCTTCCCAGGTGCCCAAATGTGTCCCAGCCGGCCACTGATCAGGCCGCCCGGTCACTTCGCTGATGGCCGTGCCGGGGCTCCCCGCACCCTGGGGTTCACCTGGGCCTCTGAGCTGTGTGGAGTGGGCGGCGGGATGCTCTTGGGGCGTAGGAGCCCGCAGCGTGCGGCTGCCCTCGTGAGGCCGTTCCTGCAGGATGCCCGCCCACATTGGGGTGTACGCGGGCTCCGGGCGAGCGAGGTCAGTGGCCCCTGCAATAAGGGATAGTTCTTGTTTAGGGGTGGAGAAGGCTCGGGGGACGGGCCTCCCTGAGGGTCCTCTCCCCTTGGGGGGAGACCCCCCTCGGTGCGGGTTGTAGGCCCCCCTACTGGGCAGCCTGCAATCTTTACGGAAGTGTCCGGACTGGTGGCAATTGAAACATCTGCCTCGGGGCTGTTTCCTAGCAATGGAGAGGGCCGCGGTCAGGAGGTCCGCGTGGTGGGCGAAGGACCCGATATCCTGGCAAGCCTTAAGCATGTCGGCCAGTTCAGGGTTCTTACCTAAGCCTGTGATTGCTTTGCGGCACTCAGCGGAGGCGTTCTCTTTGGCAAGACGCTTAAGGAGTTCGCCCTGAGCCTCCTCGTTATCAACCTGCCTCTTGAGAGCTTCCTGGAGCCTGCTCACAAACTCGGCATAGGGTTCTTGGGGTTTTTGCCGGATGGCGGAGAAGCTCTGTGTGGGCTGGCCAGAATTGGGGACCCTGACAAACGCCTTGTAAGCGCACTCAGAGGCGACCGTAAGGGTGGCTTCAGGCAGGACAATCTGATTGTTGGGGTTGCCGAAGGCATTGAAGCCGTAAAGCTGTGCGGCGGTGTAGGCGCCGCCGGAGGCGGTTGCCCTGCTAAGGCATTGCTGGCGGAACTCGCTCTCCCAGATCACAAATTGTGCAGGGCTCAGGAGCATGCGGAAGGTGGTCTTCCAGTCGTCCGGAACCATTAGGTGACTCCTCGCGACTGCCTCGAGCATGCTTCTCACATAGGGGCTGGTGACTCCCACGTCCCGCACCGCTTTGCGGAGCTCGGTGAGGATATTATAGCTCAAGGGGCGGTACTCGACAACCCGCCGAACTATGCCATCCTCCCCCACGGTATCTGTGAAGTGGACGGGGCACAATGCAAGGATATCGGCATCGTCTTCCGTCAGGGTTTCTTTCTTCTGCAGATCGTGGCTAATACGCTCTGCGAGAATTTTGAAACCCGCGCCATTACGTGGCGCTGACGGAGGTGCAGCGGCTTCGGAAAATGAAGGCGGAGCAAGGGGAGGGGGCGGCTGAGCCGCGGGAGAGTTTGGGATGGGCGAAGGAGCAAGGGGGGCAGAAGGAGGACAGGCGTCCAATTTAGTGGATAGAGAAATTTCCGGGGTTGAAATTGAAGGTGAAAGATCGAAAGGAGGGCGGCCTACAGCAAGGGAGCCATAGGTCTGCAGGCTGATGGCGACATAACATTGTCTCCACGTCAGTAGCAGCGACATCGGCGCGCGAGGCTCTGTGCGAAGAGTGCGCCCGATGTTTTCCCAGTCCTTAAGATTCAATGTCCCCCCCTCTGGGTACCATGGACACTGAGCTTCAATCTCCTCAACCAATTTGCGCAGCTCCCTTCTCTTTACGGGGACCCTGCCGCATTTCGTTAACGCTTTCAGTTCGTCAACGTGCTTGTCATAAGCCCTGCTTTTGCAAGCTCCCATACTCACCGGTGTTCCGTCGGACGAGAGAGTGTCCTAGGACGCGTGTCTCTGGATGCGCCGATCCAGAGGACAGGCGATACCGAAACGGTGGTCCCTGGATGCGCCGATCCAGCGGACTTCGGTATCGCGGCCCTTCCCCAGGCGACGGTGAGCAGGGTGGAGGTTCGAGGATTCCCGGGTTTCGGCACCAGCTTGTAGTCGACCCACGTGGTCAGCGCAAGAACGAGACGAGACGCGGAGATAACATCTGGTGGAGATCGCCAGCAGCGGGAGACCGGAGGTCCGTGTTCCTAGCGAGTCTCCCGCATGCCGGTTCCTGGCACCTTTTATTGTTATCCTATCGGGGGCGTGTAGGAGGGAGGACCGGGGGGAGTTCCGGGAGAGCGGGAGGCGGGAGGTCGGGAGATCATCATGTGATCCATGATCTCACCTGGCTACGTGCGGAGAGGAGCGTAAGCGTCTGAGCCTAATCCTCACCTGGGGGCAAGACCATTGTCCCTGCGCCCGGTGATTGAGCCAGACAGTTCATGACCCGTGACTCATGGGGGGATGAGGAGTGGGGGTGCGGTGCGACCGGCAAGGCCGTAGGTCCGTTGGCGTCCCAACGTTCTACCACGGTGCTGCTGGGTCGGCAGTGCATTACTACATCTCCTCCTTTTTTATATTTTAGAAAAGAGGGGGACCGAAATGCTAAGGGGCGATTTAAAGGGACGCTTGTCTCCTCCGCCGTTTGGTCAAGCTGATCAAGCTGCTTGTGTAACATTAGAACTTGGTTGCGAGGTAAGGGAAATTCGAGGGGCTTCTTACACACGTTACAGGCAATATTCGACAGGCATTGAACGAAACAAGATCCGATAACGAGGCATACAATTAAACCAATGCAGAGCTGTACAATGGCATTCAACCATCCCCCCCGGCAGCCAGCTCCAGAGGGCTGACCACCAATGGGGCAGAACATAATATTTCAGATTAGATACAACTTCCTGCAGCTCACGTAATCAATTGGGAATCATCAGGAAGATTAAAACAACACATATTATGTACATTCTCACCGCTTTGGTGATGCAGTCAATGGCGGCACGATTATCTAAAATCGCTTAACGAAGTTCTTGTTGCTCGGAGGCCAGGGCATCCAGGGCAATGAAGGTGGAGTTGGTGGACTTCGCAAGGGCACAGGCCAGCTGGCCAATAGTACAGGAAATAAGTCCGGGGGCTCCCACAAGGGAAGTCGCGAGGGAGGCAGACTCCGCTTTGGAGAGGGCGACCGCATCGTTCCGACAGGAGGGATTGAAAGGCAGAGCGGAGCGATGGCGGCGTCGTCCGGGCTCCTGGGGTGGAGCCTGGGGTAGGATGATGGCGAGGCGGTAGCAGAGAGTCCCGGCAGATAGACAGGCGGAAATGCAGCAATAACGAATAACATAACTTCAAAAATTGGAGCATGCAATAAATTTAAACAATAAAACATGGCTAAATGATACATAGGCTGGGTGATGTACGGAAAGAAGGCGACCCGTGGTTGCATAATTGTCCAATGCATGGCTCTTGCTGTTTGACTACCAAAACTATAGAGTGATGGCGTGTTCCGATAATGTTCAAGTGGCTGAAAACAGCGGAGAGTTCCAAGGGTTAACCTATCAGGGATGTTCCCGGCTGTAAGTTCAAATTCCAGCCGGGGGGCGGTGGGGAGGAAAGGAGGATGGCGGTTGTAGATGAAGATCCTGCAGGGGGTGACCGATTGTCACCGGTGGGGGGTAGTTGTATGAGTAGCTGCTGATGGCTGTAAAATCCGCAGTGATAGCCGCAGAGGCTGCAGCTTTGGGATTCTTGGGCGTCTAGAGGCGGGTCGGCTGCTGCGGGAGTCTTCGGGTTAGGCGGATCTTCTGGATCTTCGGGTCGTTCCGATGCTGATTGTAAGTCTGCTGAGGCTATGGGACGGGGTACTCCGGGGGGACCTGTTCCATCTTCGTGGTGTGGCCTGGCTTCGTTTGGCATCGTTCCTCGAGCCGGTCGGACATGTCGGGCTGGAATCCATAGAGGACCTGTAGGGAGAAGGACTGAAGCATACCCCCTTCCCCAGGTTATGAGGGGGGCCGGTCCCCGCCAGGTTCGATCTGGGAGCTGGCGGTAGTAGACCTTGGCGTGGGGGAGGGGGTCTGACTGCCTGAAGTGTCTTTCTACGGGGGTGATCTGTTGCCCTGATGGTAGGGCGAGCAGATTTAAATGATTGATGGTGAAGAGTACTTTTGAAACTGTTTGTTGTATGTGGCCTAAATGGGGGGGGCTACCTCCCCTTTCTTTAGTTTGTCTGGCTAAAATTTCTTTGAAGTTGCGATTTGCTCTCTCAACGATTGCTTGCCCGGTGCTGTTGTAGGGAATTCCGTGTGTTAACACGATTCCCCAGTTGGTGCAGAACTGGAGCATGGCCGCGGAAGAATATGCGGGCGCGTTGTCCGTTTTTAAGCGGAGGGGGCGGCCCATGACGGTTATGCATGCAAAGAGGTGCTGGATGACGTGATTGGTTGTTTCGCCTCGGAGTGGTGTGGCCCAGACGTACCCCGAGTAGGTATCTATAGTTACATGTAGGTGCTTCCAGGGGGCTAGGGCAGGGACCAGGGTTGCGTCCATTTGCCACAAGTCATTTGCCAGGGCCCCCCTCGGGTTTACCCCGGGGTCTGACGAGGGGCCAAGGCGTGAGCATTGAGCACAAGATTTAACGATGGATTGTGCCTGGTTGAGGGGGATGCTACAGGATCGGGCGAGTGCTTTTGCCCCCTGGTGGAAGAAATCGTGTGACTGGAAGGGGTCGGAGAAGAGGGTGGAGATGTGGGTAGCGTTGTCTGCGTGCTGGTTCCCCTCGCTGAGGGGGCCTGGGAGCGGCGTGTGGCTGCGCATATGGCCTACGAAGTACTGAGAGGTTCTGGATGCTAGTAGGTTCCGTAATGTCAGGAAGAGACTCATGAGGTTTGAGTCGATTCGGGGGGCCACGTAGGCTCCGGGTAGGTGGGCGATCACGTGCGCCACGTATTGGGAATCGACCAAAAGGTTGAAGGGTTGGGGGAAAGTTTGAAAGGCCAGAATGGCCGCGGCGAGTTCGCTCCGTTGGGCGGAGGCTTGGGGCGGCGTGTAAGCGGTCTGCCATTGACCATTTTGTTGAAATGCAATGGCGCCGACGCGCTTGCCCCCGTCGGCGAAGATGGTGGGGGCGCCTTGGAGTGGGGCAGAGGCCGCTAAAGGCCGAACGGGACAGGGGGTAGAGTGGAGGAGAGTGAGGCGAGGGTCTGGGGGGAGGTGGAAGAGGATCTCCCCCACGAAATCTTCTAGGGCCAGCTGGAGGGGTGAGGAAGCGTTCAAGAGATGCTGGAATTCTGTTCTGTTTAGAGGCATGACGATTTTTTCGGGGTCCCACCCCACCATTACCAGAGCGCGCTGACGCCCTTGGTTGATGAGATCTGCGTAAAGCTGGCCCGGGGTGGAGAGATTTTTTGCGGGCACATGAGGTAGGTAGAGCCATTCGACCAAGAAGGTTTGTGGCGGCCGTGTGTACCCTAGGACTCCGGTTGGGAGAGGGGGGGTGTTCAAGAGGAAGAGGGAGAGAGGTTGATCCTTGAGGGGGACCCGATCCACCCATCGGCGGGCTAGGACCTCCCTTACTGCCCGAAAGGCGTCCTTGTGCTTTTGGGTGAGTTGGATCCTGTCCCCTGGATTTTTGGCGAGCGGGAGTAGCGAGAACAGGGGGCTGAGCAAGGAGGTGGTGAGGGCAAAGAAGGGACGGACCCAGTTGAGGGTTCTGCTGCAGCTGCTGCAGCTGGAGGAGTGTGGGCGTGTCTGGGATTTGTATCTCTGGTATGACAGGGGCGGAGTAGGAGTGGAGGAGTTTATGCCCCAGATACAAGAATGGCTCGTTCTTCTGCACCTTTTCGGGAGCGATGTATAGGCCTGACTGTTTTAACGTGCCGGCCAGCAGCGTTACCCACTGCGGGGGGATGGTCGGTGCGGCTACTAGGATATCATCCATGTAATGGATGACTATGGCTCCGGGCGCTTTGGCGCGAAACGGGGCTAGGGCGTGATGGACGAAGAACTGACACAAGGTGGGGCTGTTGAGCATTCCCTGGGGCAATACTTTCCATTGGTATCTGGCCGTGGGCTGCTGATGATTAAGCACCGGCACCGTGAAAGCGAAATGTACTCGGTCTTCGGGAGAGAGGGGAATACAAAAGAAACAATCCTTCAGGTCAACAACCAGGACCTGGTAGTCCGAGGGGATAAGGTTGGGGTTGGGTAAACCGCATTGAAGAGGGCCCATGGGTTGGATGCAGGCATTTACTGCTCTGAGATCCTGTAGCAATCGCCATCGGCCACTCTTCTTTTTTATTACAAAGACAGGTGTGTTCCATGGTGATGTTGAGGTCTCAATGTGGCCCGCGGCCAGCTGCTCCTCCACGAGCTGGTGCATGGCAGTCAATTTCTCTCTGGGCAGTGGCCACTGTTCTACCCATACTGGGGCCTTCGTGGTCCACGTGAGGGGGAGGGCAGTGGGGGCGGGCTTACTCGTCTCGAGCTCTCCCATGGCAATGGGGAGGGCGATGAGTTGCCGCCCGATTTCTGGGGGGGCTTCCGGTGTGGCCTGCTCCCCTTCCTCCTCCCAGGTGCCCAAATGTGCCCCAGCCGGCCACTGATCAGGCCGCCCGGTCACTTCGCTGATGGCCGTGCCGGGGCTCCCCGCACCCTGGGGTTCACCTGGGCCTCTGAGCTGTGTGGAGTGGGCGGCGGGATGCTCTTGGGGCGTAGGAGCCCGCAGCGTGCGGCTGCCCTCGTGAGGCCGTTCCTGCAGGATGCCCGCCCACATTGGGGTGTACGCGGGCTCCGGGCGAGCGAGGTCAGTGGCCCCTGCAATAAGGGATAGTTCTTGTTTAGGGGTGGAGAAGGCTCGGGGGACGGGCCTCCCTGAGGGTCCTCTCCCCTTGGGGGGAGACCCCCCTCGGTGCGGGTTGTAGGCCCCCCTACTGGGCAGCCTGCAATCTTTACGGAAGTGTCCGGACTGGTGGCAATTGAAACATCTGCCTCGGGGCTGTTTCCTAGCAATGGAGAGGGCCGCGGTCAGGAGGTCCGCGTGGTGGGCGAAGGACCCGATATCCTGGCAAGCCTTAAGCATGTCGGCCAGTTCAGGGTTCTTACCTAAGCCTGTGATTGCTTTGCGGCACTCAGCGGAGGCGTTCTCTTTGGCAAGACGCTTAAGGAGTTCGCCCTGAGCCTCCTCGTTATCAACCTGCCTCTTGAGAGCTTCCTGGAGCCTGCTCACAAACTCGGCATAGGGTTCTTGGGGTTTTTGCCGGATGGCGGAGAAGCTCTGTGTGGGCTGGCCAGAATTGGGGACCCTGACAAACGCCTTGTAAGCGCACTCAGAGGCGACCGTAAGGGTGGCTTCAGGCAGGACAATCTGATTGTTGGGGTTGCCGAAGGCATTGAAGCCGTAAAGCTGTGCGGCGGTGTAGGCGCCGCCGGAGGCGGTTGCCCTGCTAAGGCATTGCTGGCGGAACTCGCTCTCCCAGATCACAAATTGTGCAGGGCTCAGGAGCATGCGGAAGGTGGTCTTCCAGTCGTCCGGAACCATTAGGTGACTCCTCGCGACTGCCTCGAGCATGCTTCTCACATAGGGGCTGGTGACTCCCACGTCCCGCACCGCTTTGCGGAGCTCGGTGAGGATATTATAGCTCAAGGGGCGGTACTCGACAACCCGCCGAACTATGCCATCCTCCCCCACGGTATCTGTGAAGTGGACGGGGCACAATGCAAGGATATCGGCATCGTCTTCCGTCAGGGTTTCTTTCTTCTGCAGATCGTGGCTAATACGCTCTGCGAGAATTTTGAAACCCGCGCCATTACGTGGCGCTGACGGAGGTGCAGCGGCTTCGGAAAATGAAGGCGGAGCAAGGGGAGGGGGCGGCTGAGCCGCGGGAGAGTTTGGGATGGGCGAAGGAGCAAGGGGGGCAGAAGGAGGACAGGCGTCCAATTTAGTGGATAGAGAAATTTCCGGGGTTGAAATTGAAGGTGAAAGATCGAAAGGAGGGCGGCCTACAGCAAGGGAGCCATAGGTCTGCAGGCTGATGGCGACA
>NW_025950173.1:0-10205 GCF_021028975.2 Sphaerodactylus townsendi | reverse complement strand
CGTGAAGAAGTGTTTCCTTTTATTAGTCTTAATTCTTCCCTCGAGCATGCTTCCCCCCAGGACACCCTGATTTTTCCTATCCTAGTCCTTGGACTATCTGCATCCAAACCAATCTTTGAAAAAAGTCACCAGCGTAGGCTTCAGGCTAGGTATGGATGTGACCGGCTTGGTGCCGAAACTCAGAGGCATACTCACTGATGGCTCGGATCCCCTGTTGTAGGTTTTTGCAGCTATGCAGGGGCTTTATCCTCCTGGAACGGATCTTCAAAACATAGACTGGTTGAAGTTTCCTCGTTCAGGCTCTCGCAGCCTCCCTTCAGTCACTCAGGGACGATCTTTGTGCTGGGGTGGCAGCTGCTTCCAAAGCAAGGTTATTAAAAATCCGCATGACCAATCAAAAGCCTTGCTTGGGGGGAGCCTGCCCCACCCACTTTCTGAAAACACCTGTTGAGCAACAGGTAAGTTGCTGGTGGGCACTTTGGCTGGCACCACGCTGGGGACCCTTGATTTGCGCAGTGTTGTGTGTGAAGTCCATATTTCTCTGTGAAATGTTTATTTTTTTCCCCATATTGTTATCCCGCCCAATTCCCCTCAGGGATCAGGGCGGCGTACAACCACTTAAAAATATAATACAATATACTAAACAACAACCTAATAAGATAGCGCCAAGTACTCTTGCCCACGGGAGACCAACTATGATGGAATTTAGCCTGACTGGCTGATGGAAACACCTGGCGCAACAGCTCCGTCTTGCAGGCCCTGTGGAATTGGTTAAGATCCCGCAGGGCCCTGATCTCAGGAGGGAGCTTATTCCATCAGTTTGGGGTCAGGACAGTAAAAGCCCTGGACCTCATAGAAGCCAGCCAGACATCGGGCGTTTCCCCACTCACCACGACCCCCCTATGCCGCGTGCTGCTCTCAGTGCGCGTCATTTCTGGCGTGCGCCCAGGCGTCCCCATGACCCCGCGCTCTGCGCAGGGTCATCAAAAGGCGCCGTTTACAAGAGCGCCAGGCATGACGCGCGCTGAGGGGGCGCGACAGCGGCAGCGTCGGGGCGGCTGTGTTGTCGCCGCCCCTGTCATGGGGACTGCCGGGGGACCCCACGCTACTTGAGGAGAGTAGCGCGGGGCTTAAGGTAAGTGGGGAAAAACCCATCCTTTGGGCCAGGGATCGCCAGAAGATTCCCCTCTGATGAACAGAGAGGCCTAAAAGGGCATTACGGGGAGATGCGGTCCCAGAGGTATGTTGGAGGGATGGAATATTTAAAAGTGATTATAGAGAGATCAAGGTAGACAGAGGCAGTGGCAAAACTATCCTTAAAATGGGTCAAAGTTTATACCTCTGTCCATTATCAGATTTCCTTCTGCAATCCTGCTAATTTTACACATTGGCGTCAGATACTGGTTGCCTTGACCCTTCGTTTTTGTTTCAATGCCTCCACTAAACTCAGTTATCAATGGCCGCAGGTGCGAAGGTTCGTGTAAGCTTTGTCGGTATTTCATGGTTCTGTTGATAACCTGTTTTTTTTCTCACAAATTTATGACTTTGTGTGTTCTTTTTTAACTCCACATGCTTCCAGGAGATGGAACTTAAGGTAAGCAGTGAAGTCAGGGATGCCGTGACGAGAATAAAACATACATCTTACCAACAACAACAAAAAAAGCTATATGCAATAATCATGTTGTGTGAATAGCAGACAAACCTGTATTTGTGTTGGGTGGGTAGATGGCAGATGAAGCTCGGAGGAGATGGCAGAGCCCCCCCACACCCCACCCCCAAGGGAACGGGATACATTCTGGAGACTGGAGCACCTTCCTTATGAGGAGAGGCTGCAGCGTTTGGGACTCTTTAGTTTGGAGAGGAGACGTCTGAGGGGGGATATGATTGAAGTCTATACAATTATGCATGGGAGAGAAAATGTGGACAGAGAGAAATTTTTCTCTCTTTCTCACAATACTAGAACCAGGGGGCATCCATTGAAAATGCTGGGGGGAAGAATTAGGACTAATAAAAGGAAACACTTCTTCACACAACGTGTGATTGGTGTTTGGAATGTGCTGCCACAGGAGGTGGTGATGGCCACTCACCTGGATAGCTTTAAAAAGGGCTTGGACAGATTTATGGAGGAGAAGTCGATGTATGGCTACCAATCTTGATCCTGCTTGATCTCAGATTGCAAATGCCTTAGCAGACCAGGTGCTCAGTAGCAGCAGCAGCCTCAGAAGGCCATTGCTTTCACCTCCTGCACGTGAGCTCCCAAAGGCACCTGGTGGGCCACTGCGAGTAGCAGAGAGCTGGACTAGATGGACCTTGGTCTGATCCAGCAGGCTAGTTCTTATGTTCTTATTCTGATGCAAGAAATAATTCAATTGATATGTCTGCTTAGTGCAGGCGTTCTGCGTCTTCGTCATAGGCATGCTCTTCAATTATTTTTAGCCTTCCCAAGTGTTAGCCCAAAGATGAAAGTCATATTGACTCTGTCAGTCGCTCATAAGAACTAGCCTGCTGGATCAGACCAGAGTCCATCTAGTCCAGAACTCCGCTACTCGCAGTGGCCCACCAGGTGCCTTCGGGAGCTCACGTGCAGGAGGTGAAAGCAATGGCCTGCTGCTGCTGCTGCTACTCCCAAGCACCTGGTCTGCTAAGGCATTTGCAATCTGAGATCAAGGAGGATCAAGATTGGTAGCCAGAGATCTACTTCTCTTCCATAAATCTGTCTAAGCCCCTTTTTAAAGCTACCCAGGTGAGTGGCCATCACCACCTCCTGTGGCAGCATATTCCAAACACCGATCACACGTGGCAGCATATTCCAAACACCAAACACCAATCAAAACAAGAGGCAGAAAGGATGGCTTAATAGTATAAACAAGACCTTTTGCATTTTCAGTTCTTTTGCAGCATAGCTGCGAACGACTTCTACCTGCAAACTTGCATAGATGCTAGACAGTTATGAACTAGATCAGGAGTCTGCAACCTGTGGCTCTCCAGATGTTCATGGAGTACAATTCCCACCAGCCCCTGCCAGCATGACCAGTAGTCCATGAACATCTGGAGAGCCACAGGTTGCAGACCCCTGAACTAGATGGACCAGTGGTGAGATTTCATGTCCACCACCTGCATATATAGTGGTGGAGGACCCAAAGAGCGTGCACTTCACGTCGTCCCAATTTCAGTCATTGGCCTCAAGGACGCCAGCGGTGTGAAAGATCTGCCAGCAGGCATCTTGGAGAGTCGTCATCTATTAGAATAGAGACGACCGGGCTGGGATGAGTTAGAGGTCTGACCAGTGGTGGGATCCAAAATTTTTAGTAACAGGTTCCCATGGTGGTGGGATTCAAACTGTGGTGTGGCGCCAATGGGGCTGGGCAGGGCACGATGGGGGCGTGGCTGGGCATTCCGGGGCGGGGCATTCCTGGGCGGAGACTGTGCTTGAGTCACAGCCCTTTCATGAGTCCTTGGTAGGGAAGCTTGAATGCAACATGGCGCAGGCTGCCACGCACGCCGGTGCACCTCCTGCTAGACTGCTTCCAGTTCTGCGCGCTACTGCTGAAAGGAGGGGCGTAACTAAGGCAAAACTCACGTGGCAAAATCACCAATTAGTAACCCCCTCTCGGCACACACAAATAATTAGTAACCTACTCTCGGGAACCTGTGAGAACCTGCTGGATCCCACCTCTGGGTCTGACTCAAGAAACAGCTGTTCCTTATTAGGAGCAGAGGACAACTGAAGAGAGATTTTTCGAGTCGAGAAACAAGCCAAAAACAGAATGCAAAAAAGACACAGGATGAATTATGTGAATTTTATCCCACTATGTTTCAATCTTGAAACCTTCTCATCGGAGTTTAGACAGCTGACTCCTTTTCTTGAAATTTCAGTGGGAAGAATCCAGAAGAAATCGGGTGCTTTCCATCCCAAGGTCTTCAGAGGCCGTCGGGAATTTATCGTACTCTTTAGGAATACTGGCTTTCGATTTAGGAACACTTTGGTTGATGTATCCTGCATCTCGAGTGCGTCCGTGCAAATCAAATATAGCTCTAGGGGGCTTGCTGCTCTATGACATGCAAGATTATTAAAGAGTTCCTCAGTTTATGTTTTATTGTTCTTTCCTTTATGGGCTGTAGCAAATGTGCTGATAGAAGTGGACTCTGCCTTGAGAAATTCTGGACTGAAATGAAGATTGGGCTTGCGTGTCACTTCTCAATCATTTTTCCCCCCATGATGCTGTTTTAGTTACTGTCAGCTCGAGATTTCGCCAGTGTCCTAGAAATGCTTCACATTCCCCTACAGTTCGCTTCTCCTTGACGACTGTTCTCCTATTTAAGGACTATTCTTCACAATCCCGGTCTCTCTGTGTGGTGTGCTCTGGGCAGGGAGGGAATAAAATTACCTCTCGGATCAGCAGCGCTGAGAATTGGGAGAAGCTCTTTGTGAGCAAAAATGTTGTTCGGAGATGAAAGTCCAATTCTGCATTTTTGAAGAAGAAGAAGAATTTGGATTTATATCCCCCCTTTCTCTCCTGCAAGAGACTCAAAGGGGCTTACAATCTCCTTGCCCTTCCCCCCTCACAACAAACACCCTGTGGGGTAGGTGGGGCCGAGAGAGCTCTGAAGAACTGTGACTAGCCCAAGGTCACCCAGCTGGCGTGTGTGGGAGTGTACAGGCTAATCTGAATTCCCCAGATAAGCCTCCACAGCTCAGGCGGCAGAGCGGGGAATCAAACCCGGTTCCTCCAGATTAGATACACGAGCTCTTAACCTCCTACGCCACTGCTGCTCCTAGGATTGTATGAAGATGTACCTGTCTCCAGAGGCGGAGCAAGGGGAAACTGCGCCTCAGGCACGTGTGCTCCCTGTACCCCTGCTGCAGCACCGCCAGCCCCTGCCCTGGAACGCCCCGCCCTGCACCTTCCATGGCCCGGCAATGCCTCTGCCGTAGCTGCACCGTGGGCGCTATGCCACTGCCTGTCTCTCTCTTACCTCTATCACGAACATGAAAGGTGTTCCAAAAATTACCCGGTAATCTGAAGCAGTTTTCTCAGGGCCAACTTTTAAACGTTGAAAAGGTTAACGATCCGCCCAAAGATGGTTTTGTATAACTGCAAGGGTTTAGGCAGCCTAGTTATTTTGGCAGGCCTGTCAAATTCCTTGTGTGTCCAATCACACAAATTCCTTGTGTGTCCAATCACACTTGGCCAATAAAGATTCTATTCTATTCTGTTCTGTCTAGGGTCAAGGCACTCCCTGAGATGGGGCAGCTACTATGGTCGAGGGTTTCTAGTAGAGCCGGCTGCTACCATCCTCACCTGTAGTTGCTGTTCTACCAACCATGGTCCTGGGTGCAGATGCTACCCGGCACTATCAGGGCTAGGGCCTGCATGTGGTACGTGCAGCTTGGAGTGTCAGTGGTGGGAGGGCATGGAAATGAGTGAGATGCCAGGGAGGAGCAGGAGCAGGAGCAGGAGTTTGGATTTATACCCCACCTTTCTATCCTGGTGGCTTACAAACCCATTTCCCTTCCTCTCCCCACAACAAACACCTTGTAAGGTGGGTGGGACTGAGAGCGTTCAGAGAGAACTGGGACTAGCCCAAGATCACCCAGCAGGAATGTAGGAGTGTGGGAACACATCTGGTTTACCAGATCAGCCTCTGCCATTCAGGTGGAGAAGTGGGACTGAGGTGAGGTGGGTGGGACTGAGAGCGTTCAGAGAGAACTGGGACTAGCCCAAGATCACCCAGCAGGAATGTAGGAGTGTGGGAACACATCTGGTTTACCAGATCAGCCTCTGCCATTCAGGTGGAGAAGTGGGACTGAGGTGAGGTGGGTGGGACTGAGAGCGTTCAGAGAGAACTGGGACTAGCCCAAGATCACCCAGCAGGAATGTAGGAGTGTGGGAACACATCTGGTTTACCAGATCAGCCTCTGCCATTCAGGTGGAGAAGTGGGACTGAGGTGAGGTGGGTGGGACTGAGAGCGTTCAGAGAGAACTGGGACTAGCCCAAGATCACCCAGCAGGAATGTAGGAGTGTGGGAACACATCTGGTTTACCAGATCAGCCTCTGCCATTCAGGTGGAGAAGTGGGACTGAGGTGAGGTGGGTGGGACTGAGAGTTCAGACAGAACTGGGACTAGCCCAAGATCACCCAGCAGGAATGTAGGAGTGTGGGAACACATCTGGTTTACCAGATAAGCCTCTGCCATTCAGGTGGAGAAGTGGGACTGAGGTGAGGTGGGTGGGACTGAGAGAGTTCAGAGAGAACTGTGACTAGCCCAAGATCACCCAGCAGGAATGTAGGAGTGTGGAAACACATCTGGTTCACCAGATAAGCCTCTGCCATTCAGGTGGAGAAGTGGGACTGAGGTGAGGTGGGTGGGACTGAGAGAGTTCAGAGAGAACTGTGACTAGCCCAAGATCACCCAGCAGGAATGTAGGAGTGTGGGAACACATCTGGTTTACCAGATCAGCCTCTGCCATTCAGGTGGAGAAGTGGGACTGAGGTGAGGTGGGTGGGACTGAGAGTTCAGACAGAACTGTGACTAGCCCAAGATCACCCAGCAGGAATGTAGGAGTGTGGGAACACATCTGGTTTACCAGATCAGCCTCTGCCATTCAGGTGGAGAAGTGGGACTGAGGTGAGGTGGGTGGGACTGAGAGAGTTCAGAGAGAACTGTGACTAGCCCAAGATCACCCAGCAGGAATGGAGGAGTGTGGAAACACATCTGGTTTACCAGATAAGCCTCTGCCATTCAGGTGGAGAAGTGGGACTGAGGTGAGGTGGGTGGGACTGAGAGAGAGTTCAGAGAGAACTGTGACTAGCCCAATCTCACCCAGCAGGAATGGAGGAGTGTGGAAACACATCTGGTTCACTGGGCAAGCCTCTACCATTCAGGTGGAGAAAGTGGGACTTCAATTGTGAGGTGGGTGGGTGGGACTGAGAGAGTTCAGAGAGAACTGTGGCTAGCCCAAGATCACCCAGCAGGAATGTAGGAGTGTGGAAACACATCTGGTTCACCAGATAAGCCTCTGCCATTCAGGTGGAGAAGTGGGACTGAGGTGAGGTGGGTGGGTGGGACTCAGAGAGTTCAGAGAGAACTGTGGCTAGCCCAAGATCACCCAGCAGGAATGTAGGAGTGTGGAAACACATCTGGTTCACCAGATAAGCCTCTGCCACTCAGGTGGAGGAGTGGGGAATCAAACCTGGTTCTCCAGATTAGAATTCTCCTGCTTTTAACTACTGTACCACACCGGCTCTCATGGAAGGATGACAGACTTGTAGTTTTCAAGCAGTGGCTGGACCAGAGAGGTTCTCAGCCAATCCGGCTTTAAGCTAGGGGTTGGACTCAGTGGCTGGTATGATCCCTTCCAACTCTATGATTCTACAGCCCCCTTTTTTTCCAGATTACCCTTCTAAACTGGATGTAAACTATTGTTGGGCTGATTCCGAATGAAGCGATCCAGGAACGGGCATTTCATACAACTCCTTTCAATCCATTCATGAGCTGTCTCTAAAGATGCTCTGTGATGCTTGAGCCTTTTCAAAAAGCACCACGCTTCCCTTCCCTCCTGTTTTTTTTCCACGGTGCATTCTTTATCGGCTTTTCAAAAAAAAAATTTATAAGATCAGCACTGTAACGTCACAGCACCGTAGCAATCCAACACATCCGAACGCTGGTGATGTAGCGTTGAATTGCTAAAGCACCAGCATTCAGATGCACTGGGTTGCTCTGCTGCTATAGCTCTACTCTTAGAACATAAAAAAAATAGCTGAAAAAGAATCCGCTGCAACGATTCAGAAGCAGCAGACTGAGCCCCAGGATGCCGACAGGGCGCAGACGTCTTCTGAAAAGGTTAAAAACAAAAAAAGCCATTAGCAACCGGGAGCCAAAACGGTTGTGTCTGAAATGGCACCAAAAAATCAGTTACCTACCAGCTGCTAAGTCAGATTTTAAAGGCAGTTTGAAAGGGGGCTATGGATCTATGTTGCATGAGGTGGAGGTTTTTAAACAAAGGCTGAAGAAGAGAAGAAGAAGAGTTTGGATTTATATCCCACCCTTTCTCTCCTGCAGGAGACTCAAGGTGGCTTACAAGCTCCTTTCCCTTCCTCTCCCCACAATGGACATCTTGTGAGTTCAGAGAGAACTGTGACTAGCCCAGGAATGTAGGAATGTGGAAACACATATGGTTCACCAGATCAGCCTCTGCCACTCAGGTGGAGGAGTGGGGAATCAAACCCGGTTCTCCAGGTTGGAATCCACCTGCTCCAGAGGTGGGATCCAGCAGGTTCTCACAGGTTCCCGAGAGTAGGTTACTAATTATTTGTGTGTGCCGAGAGGGGTTTACTAATTGGTGATTTTGCCATGTGATTTTTGCCTTAGTTACGCCCCTCCTCTCAGCAGGGATCTTGGATGGGATTTTTTACCTTCCTCTGTGGTCATTGGGGGTATGGGGGTAGAGTTAGCAGGGCGTTGGACTAGTGCTTTCCAGCTCTGTGTTTCTATGGCAGTGATGGTGGACCTTTTCGAGACCGAGTGCCCAAATTGCAACCCAAAAACCACTTATTTATCACAAAGGGCCAACACGGCAATTTAACCTGAATACTGAGGTTTTAGTTTAGAAAAAACGGTTGGCTCCGAGGCGCACGTTACTTGGGAGTAAGCTTGGTGAAACATCCGTTACCTGGCAGCAGATGGGTGAATCATGACCCTAGGAGGGTTTACTCAGAAGCAAGCCCCATTGCCAGCAACCAAGCTTACTCCCAGGTAAAGGATCGTGCCCAGGCTAGCTTAGATGTGTGTGTGTGGGTGATTTTCCGCCCTCCTCCCACATGATGAACTCTGTGCACGTGTGCCCACAGAAAGGACTCTGAGTGCCACCTCTGGCACCCATGCCATAGGTTCGCCACCACTGCATTAGGTGGAGGTTTTTAAACAGAGGCTGGATGAACATATGTCGGGAGTGCTTTGATTGCGTGTTCCTGCGTGGCAGGGGGTTGGACTGGATGGCCCTTGGGGTCTCTTCCAACTCTATGATTCTATGACAGTGGTGGCGAACCTTTGGCACTCCAGATATTATGGACTACAATTTCCATCAGCCCCCTGACAGCAAGGCCAATTGGCCATGCTGTCAGGGGCTGATGGGAATTGTAGTCCATAACATCTGGAGTGCCAAAGGTTCACCACCACTGTTCTATGAACAGGTTCTATGAACAGGTGGGAAGGGGAACCCAGGTGTGTGGGCAGGGAGAGAGGTGTGACCAAGGGGTGCGGTAACAAGCAGTGGAGGGGACCAAAGAGGTGGGCCCTGTCAGGGGCTCCGAGGAAAGGTATTGGCAGGTATCTGTGGACACTACGATGAAGACCCCTGCCGTAATCCAACAGCAAGGTTTGGGAGGTTTGACGGGGCCTTTGGCTCTCTGAGCAATCAAGAAACGTGTTGCTTTTTCCTTGCAAGCAACCACGCCAGCCTTCCACGAAGGAGTTGTTTCCCGGGTTCTTTGCTTGGCAGCGTCTTGTGACTCTTCCCCGAGCCGTTTGGATGAACTGTGGCACAGCTGTCGAGCAAACAGGGGAGGACAATGGGATGGCACTTAACATGCTCAATGCGCTAATCATGATCTTATTAATATACTGGCTTGGCAAAACGGAGCGGGCTGCAGGCTGTAATCTCAGCGTAGCGCAATTGATACCAAGCTCTTGCTTTTGCTTTCTCTTGATCCAGTTTGTCTGGCTTCTTCTTTTTCTTCAGGCCCAACAGCTGGAAGAGAAAGACAGGGAGCTGAAGAAGCAGGATGCTTTCTACAAAGAACAGCTGGGTCGCCTGGAAGACAGGGTGAGGAGGAAGCGTCTGTTTTGTCCTTTAATGAAAGGTTTTGCAGTGAATTCCTGTTGCTTGGATTCGGGCTGCGTTTCAAATTGGGGATGGGGATGGGGGGGAAACGCTCGGAAGTTGTAAAACCGGGGCCACGGTGGAGATTTGGTTTTCTCCTTCGCCTTCAGAAGTGGGAGGAGTCGTCAAACTGCAGCTCGCTTACGGCATCTCGTGGGGTTTTGAAGACAAGAGACGAACAGAGGTGGTTTCCTGTTGCCTCCCTCTTTGTAGCGACTCTGGGTTTGGACAGATGTATGGAGGAGAAGTCGATCTATGGCATAGGTGTCAAACTTGCAGCCCTCCAGATGTTATGGACTACAGTTCCCATCATCCCCTGCC
>NW_025950172.1:0-10205 GCF_021028975.2 Sphaerodactylus townsendi | reverse complement strand
GGGCCTGGTGGGAACTACATTTCCCAGGAGCCCCTGGGAAATGTAGTTCCCACCAGGCCCAAGCAACGCAGGCAGGCTTCTGGCCTGCTCCGTTCCTAAAACTAAGTAGGGTGATGCGCCGCAAGGGGGGCACCACAGGGAAGGGCGCTGCGGGGGGCACCTTGGGGGGTGCGGGGAGGGGGATTTTTCCGCCCCCACATGTCTAGAAATGGTGCGCCTGGTGTGTCGCACACCCCCCATCCCCTAATGGCTTCGCCACTGATCAACAGAGTAGTGTCTTATAAGACAACTTTGTGTGTTCATGTGTCCAACAGTTGTAGGACTGTTGAGGTGCTGTTGGCCAGTAGAGAAGCTGCTTAGGGTCTGCGGAGCTAGCCAGCCCTAGGCCCCTTCCGCACATGCAGAACAATGCACTTTCACAACGGTTTGCAAGTGGATTTTGCTATTCTGCGCAGTAAGGTTGCAGTTCTCCAGAGGAGTAGCTTGGGGACATGACTGGATCAAGGCCTGTGAGTGGAGTTCCAGGTCTCCTCTGTGACCAGTAATGCCTTTCATCTTCTGACTGGTTCACCGGCTTATGACCATTCCTTGAAAAACCTGGTCCATGCTCCGATCACATCTGTGTTAAAGTATTGTATTTGTGGAACTGCCTTTGAAAATGGCTCAGAAACTTCTTTTGAAAACACAACAGCCGGGGTACTATCAACTAGCTGTGGTAGAAGAGCTGGTTTTGATTATCAATACAGATACCTTGGTTTTAAGGTTATTTATGTGTACGTTGAACGTATTGTTGTTTGCCACTATGAGCTTAACGCCCTTGGGAAAGGGCACACAAGAAGAAGGAGGAGGAGAAGGAGAAGGGGAGAAGGAGAAGAAGAAGAAGAAGAGGAAGAGGAAGAGGAAGAGGAAGAGGAGGAGTTTGGATTTAAATCCCCCCTTTCTCTCCTGCAGGAGACTCAAAGGGGCTGACAATCTCCTTGCCCTTCCCCCCTCACAACAAACACCCTGTGAGGTAGGTGGGGCTGAGAGTACTCCCAGAAGCTGTGACTAGCCCAAGGTCACCCAGCTGGCGTGTGTGGGAGTGCACAGGCTAATCTGAATTCCCCAGATAAGCCTCCACAGCTCAGGGGGCAGAGCTGGGAATCAAACCCGGTTCCTCCAGATTAGATACACGAGCTCTTAACCTCCTACGCCACTGCCACTGTGTCCGTTGAACGTATTGTTGTTTGCCACTATGAGCTTAACGCCCTTGGGAAACAGCGCACTATAAATCTAAATAAATACCATAAAACTTACGAACCAGCCCTTTGATTTCCCCCCCAGAAACAGATGAGTGCCCAGGAAAGATACTACCCCTGTATCTAGGCCCTGACAGGATTCTGGACCAGTAGCACCTTAGAGATCAGCAAGCTTTCCAGGGAGCAAACTTTGACATTCAAAAGCATAAACCCTGGAAATCTTATTGGTTTTTAAGGTACTACAGGGGCCCTTCTGCACATGCAGAGTAATGCACTTTCAATCCACTTTCAATGTACTTTTCAGCTGTCCGGAATATCAAAACCCACTTGCAAACAATGGTGAAAGTGGATTAAAAGTGCATTATTCTGCATGTGCAGAAGGGGCTGTGGTCTCAAATCCAGTCAGGGCGTGGTTACAGGTAGAGTGTCACACCTGTGCACTGGCTACCCATGTGTTTCCCCGCCAAATTCAGAGCCATGGTTAAGAACATAAGAACGTAAGAACTAGCCTGCTGGATCAGACCAGAGTCCATCTAGTCCAGCACTCTGCTACTCGCAGTGGCCCACCAGGTGCTTTTGGGAGCTCACATGCAGGAGGTGAAAGCAATGGCCTGCTGCTGCTGCTGCTGCTCCTGAGCACCTGGTCTGCTCCGGCATTTGCAATCTGAGATCAAGGAGGATCAAGATTGGTAGCCAGAGATCGACTTCTCCTCCAAAAATCTGTCCAAGCCCCTTTTTAAAGCTGTCCAGGTTAGTGGCCATCACCACCTCCTGTGGCAGCATATTCCAAACACCAATCACACGTTGCGTGAAGAAGTGTTTCCTTTGATTAGTCCTAATTCTTCCCCCCAGCATTTTCAATGGATGCCCCCTGGTTCTAGTATAGTGAGAAAGAGAGAAGTCTTGGAGCAAGGTTTCTGAAGGACTGTGGCCTTTTCTGCACGGGCCATTTATCCCGGCAGGTAGCCAGGGAGGTTGCAGCAGGTTGCTGTGGCAGCTTTCATGGAGCCGCAGCTACCGCCTGCGTCCTGCCCCCCTGCACCCCGGGGACCCTCCCCCCACCCACAGGTCAGCATCGCAGTGGTGACCGGCTGGCCACCCGCGCTTGCATAGCCACACAGGAGCCGGGGGGGGGGGAGAGGAAAGGGGACAGCGTAGCCGCTGTCAACCCGCCACTCCAGGGCCGTTCACTTGGCCCTGGGACAAAGGCGGGATATTTGAAAAGAATCTCACATAGTTCAATTCTCAAATATCCAGCCTGGGGGGGGGGGGTTATAGTGGGATTGACCCGATTTAGGGGCGGGAACCATACGTAGTTCCCGCCCAAACCAGGTTTAATCTGGCCCCCATCCAGGGATAACTGGCCCGTGCAGAAAGGGCCTATTTCTCCCCATACTATCCAGCCCACCATTTAACGCTGCCACTCAACCCTCTTATCTCTGTGCTCATAATTTCAGATGTCAGGTGTATGGTGGTCAAAGGCAGGGCATTTTCAGTGGTGGCACCCAGTGGTGGGATCCAAAAATTTTAGTAACAGTTCCCATGGTGGTGGGATTCAAACTGTGGCGTAGCGCCAATGGGGCTGGGCGGGGCACGACGGGGGCGTGGCCGGGCAATCCTGGGCGGGGCATTCCTGGGCAGGGCTGTGGCAAGGATGCAGCCGCTGCGCCGGTCCTTGGGCGGGAAATGAATGCACGCAGGTGCAGGCTGCCATGCACGCCGGTGCACCTCCTGCTAGACTGCTTCGAGTTCTGCACGCTACTGCTGAGAGGAGGGGCGTAACTAAGGCAAAAATCACGTGGCAAAATCACCCATTAGTAACCCCCTCTTGGCACACACAAACAATTAGTAACTTACTCTCGGGAACCGGTGAGAACCTGCTGGATCCCACCTCTGGTGGTACCCCATCTTTGGGTCATCCTCCCCGTTAAGGATTGCTTGAGGCCTACTTTGCTTTCTTTTAAGCACATCTTTCTTCCCAGATTTCTAATGGAGGGTTTCTATCTTACCAGTTTTTTAATTGTCTGCTTCTGTTTTACGTATAAATGTCCATGGGCTCGTTCTTATATTGTGACAATGTTTTCATTGTAAGCCAATTGCAAGTGGAAACTCTGAAGAAACAGCATCGAAATATCCTGAATATGAAGATAAAATCAGAGAATATGCAATTACGACTAAGCTAACAAATCTTGTAAACAGGCGGGAAAACCATGAATTTGATGAGAGATGGGAACTTTACTTTTTATTTGAAGCTGAATTGATCATGTAAAAATTAAAAAACAACTTGGGGATTAATAATTGGGTAATGATTAAGATACAGGAGACTGATTGGTAAACATATTTTAGAGTTGGTGGATAGAAGACTTTTACAGTTGGTGGATTTACAGATTTCGTGATGGTTTCTCTGATAATATCAGAATGTCACATTGGGATCCATTATGTAATGATTAATTAATACAGTTTTGGGCAGGTGTCTTTTCCGTTCTGTTCCCATCTATTCTGAAGTAATTTTTTTCTATTTCTATTCTGTCAAATATATTATGAAAATTAATTACAAATATTTTTTAAAAAAGAAATGCCCTAAATATTTAATTGCAAAACCCTTTTTTTAAAAAAAGCAGTTATGGTGACAGGGTTGGCTCAATGAATTATGTGTGGAGTTGGTCCTACAGGGGGTAGATTCTGCAAAATAGAGGGACAGATGAAAGGGACTCTTCCGACTCTCTTTTGTTGTTTTATGTTACCTCAGGGATTTGAGGTTTCTAGAAGCTTCTGGGTCATGGCATCCTTCTCTGGCTTTCCACAGGAAAGGGTTTTAATTTCCAAGGTGAAAAACTCAGGCCCTTTCTACACATGCAGAGTAATGCACTTTCAATCCTCTTTCTCAATTGTTTGCAAGTGGATTTTGCTGTTCCACACAGTAAAATTTAGCTGCAAAGTGCATTATTCTGCATGTGCGGAAGGGGCCTCGAAAGGAGAAGAGAGAAATGGGGAAGAGAAGTTACATTCATAATGTAAGAGCAGCAGTGGCGTAGTGTAAGGAATTCCATAGAAGCAGAAATAAAAGGCTTTTTGGGTGTAAAAGTCCGTTTATTAAGACATCTTAGAAAGCTCACATACACGTAGTGGCAGGAATGACACTTCCCGCCAGAAGCACAGGTTATAACACCAATCACCCCATCCCCCCTTCCTGCTTCCCATGGGAACGGAGTCCTCATCTCCCGCGCAAAGATAAAGTCTCCGCCGATGAATCTGGCCCATCGCCCGGGCTGTGGAATGCACTCAAGGTTACTTCACCATCAACACCATTGAATCCTTTACACTCTGCCTCCCTTAAAGAAGACCCCTCCCCCCCAGGTTTATGCGGAAAGGCGCGGTGGAAAGCAGAAATAAGGGTGGGGGCTTCAATATTTTCGGAATAAACCCATTGGTTATACCCAGAGGAATATCCCACCCAAGAGACTAAATATTGCAAGCGTTTGCGATTAAAGCGAGAGTCCAGGATAGCGTCAATTTCGTAGTGCTTGTGACCATCAATAATAGTCGGTGGGGGCCTCTCCGGCGGGTCGTGCCAGGCATCGGAAGCGGGAGCCTCCTTGAGCAAGCTGGAATGGAAGACAGGATGAATGTTACTAAGAGAGTTAGGCAAATCTAAGCGGGCAGTGACATCATTAATCACTTTAGTGATCTGAAAAGGTCCCACAAATCTTTTGCCAAGTTTGGAAAATTTATGCACGTCTCTGAGATTCTTTGTAGATAAATACACCCAAGAGCCCACACGCAGAGGAAAATCCGAGCGGTGTTTATCCGCTTGCAGTTTTTGGGAGTCCTTCGCTTGTTGTAAGGCGGTCTGGACCGTTTTCCATCCCTCGGCTAGGGATGAAATCCATTGTTGAAACTCTGGAGGGTCCAAAGCTGTCGCGGGTAGTTGTGGCAAGGGCGGGAAGGAGCGACCAGATACAATTTCAAAGGGGGTTTTCTTTGTACTGCTATGGACCGCATTGTTATAGGCATACTCCGCAAACGGAATAAGCTCGCACCAATTGTCTTGGTGGTAGTTGGTGTAACAACGTAAATACTGCTCTAGGGTTCTGTTCGTTCTCTCCGTCTCGCTGTCACTTTGAACGTGGTAGGGGGCGGCGACGGCCGGGGCAGCCCCCAACAACCCCAAAAACGCCTTCCAGAACTTCGAGATGAATTGGGGGCCGCGGTCGGAGACCACCTTAACGGGGGCGGAATGGAGACGGTAAACATGTTGAATGAACAACCGTGCCAACTTAGGAGCGGAGGGGATGGAAGCACATGGAATAAAATGGGCTTGTTTAGAAAATAAGTCTACCACCACCCACAAAACCGAGTTGCCATGACTTTCAGGCAAATCTGTAATAAAATCCATGGAGATGACTTCCCAGGGGCGGGAGGCCACCGGGAGAGGTTTCAATAGCCCATGGGGCTTTCCTGGGATGGTTTTGGCTTCTGCACAAACCGAGCAGCCCTTAATGTATGCCTCAATGTCCTTGCGCATTGCGCGCCACCAGAACTGCCGGCGGGCCAAATGCAGAGTTTTCAGAAAGCCAAAATGTCCAGCCGAGCGGGCATCGTGGCAAGCTTCAAGAACCTGCTTGCGGAGGGGGGGAGGCACGTACCAACATTCCCCCCTCCGCCAAACTCCATTCTCCAAACGCAATTGGGAGTCACTTTCTTCCGCTGGAGGCTCGTGCAGCCCCGCCTCCTCGAGTTCCCGCAGGAAAGGAGAGACGAGACTAGGAATGGAGGGTGGAGGAGGAGTGGACGTTTGAGATCGGGTGACAGCCAACCCCAACTGGGAGGGAGAAAGAACAGTGCGTGGAATGTCTCGTAAGGCAGCTCCACCCCCCTCCCCGGGTAGGCGCGAGAGCGCGTCAGCCAGTTTATTGGTTTTCCCGGGGAAAAAATGGACTGTAAAAGAGAAGCGAGAAAAGAAATCGGCCCAACGAAGTTGTTTTGCGGACATCTTGAGGGGGGTGGACAAAGCTGCCAGGTTTTTATGATCCGACCAAACCTGAAAGGGGTGTTTGGCCCCCTCCAGCCAGTGGCGCCAAGTGGAGAGTGCTACTTTGATGGCCGCAGTCTCTTTGTCTCCTACAGTCCAGTTGAGTTCAGCACCAGAGAATTTCTTAGACAAATAAGCACACGGAACCAGCCTACCATCTTTATTTTTCTGCAACAGGGCTGCCCCAAGTGCTTTGTCCGAGGCATCCACGTGAACCACAAACGGGAGATCTGGGTCAGGGTGCTTTAGGATAGGTTCGGTGGTAAACGCAGACTTTAAGAGTTGAAAGGCTGTTTGACACTCCTCAGACCAGGAAAGGGGGGCCCCGGGCTTGGCGGACAGTGGATCTTTATTCTTAGTGCGTAAGAGGTCTGTGAGAGGGAGAGTCAGTTCAGCGAATTGGGGTATAAAGTCACGGTAAAAATTAGCAAACCCAAGAAAAGATTGGAGTTCTTTGCGGTTGGTGGGGGTAGGCCATTGAAGGACTGCGTCAATTTTAGCAGGATCCATTTTTAAGCCCTCGGGCGAGATCCGGTAACCCAAATAGTCAATGGAGGTCTGGTGAAAACAGCATTTGGAGAGTTTGGCAAAGAGAGAATTGTCGAGCAAGCGTTTCAATACCTCTCGGACCAATGTTTCATGCTCTTCTATGGTTTGTGAGTAAATTAAAACGTCATCTAAGTATACCACAACTCCCTTGTATAATAAATCATGGAGAACTTCGTTGATAAGGGCCATAAAAGCCCCGGGGGCCCCACTTAACCCGAATGGCATTATCAAGTATTCAAACTGTCCAAACTTTGTGTTAAACGCAGTCAAGTGTTCATAGCCTTCAGCAATTCTGACTCTGTAGTAGGCTTCTCTCAAGTCCAATTTAGTAAAAATGCGTCCTTTGCCGAGTGCATCTAAAAGGTCCTTGATCAAAGGCAAAGGATATTTATTGGACAGGGAGACCGCATTGAGACCTCGATAATCTGTGCAAAGCCGTAAAGACCCATCTTTCTTTTTTACAAACAAAACGGGAGCAGCGTGTGTGTGTTTGGTAGCTCGCCGTATGAACCCGCGAGCAAGGTTCTTGTCCAAGAAGGCACGAAGTTCCTTCTCCTCATTGGGACTCATGCGGTAGATTCTACCTTTGGGTAGTTGCGCCCCTGGTTGTATAACAATTTTGCAGTCAGTGTCTCTGTGGGGTGGCAACTGATCGCATTCTTGCTCCTGAAAAACTCTGGCTAGATCATGATACGCAGGTGGGATGCCAATAGAATCGGGAGCGATCGCTGAAGAAGCCAGGGAGGGGGGTGTGTCAGGAGAAGTTGGGTTTTCCCCCCAATTCATGTGTTCACCGCAGGGAGGGTCAGTGAATTCTAAGATCCGTTCTTTCCAAATGAACTTTGGTTCATGTAACAATAACCAAGGCATGCCCAAAACTATGGAGTGTTTGGCCACTGGCGCCAAAATAAAACTAATTTTCTCCCAATGGTCGGCGCAACGGAGGAGAACCGGCTGTGTTTTGAACTGGGCTGGTCCTTCGTTCCCGAGGGGGCTGCCGTCCATTTGGGTGAATGGTATGGGCTTAGCCAGGGGAATTTGGTCCAGACCTAGCTCCTCTGCCACCTGGGGCCGCATTAAGCAGTGGGAGCAGCCAGAATCCACAAGAGCCGAGGCTATAATGCGAGTGTGTTTAGCGGGGTTGGCCAGAAACGCTTGGACAGTAATGGGAGCGCTGCCTTCACTCACCGCGTCAGGAGTCGGGCCCATGTCCATGGGGGCTGCAGAAAGGCAAACAGCTGCTTCCCCCTCCTCTGGGTCGCCTTCGAAGACCGCTTTAGACGAGCCCGTCGGAGGCGGCCCTGATCTGCGTGGTGGCTTGGCAGATGGAGTGCGTGGAGCTGGAGCGGTTGGTTTTTGTTTCTTGGGACAGTTGGCGGCTAGATGACCTGGCCCTCCGCAGTAAAGACACAATCCTAGTCGGCGACGGCGTTCAGAGGTGGTTTCGGTAGGGGCGGCTGGGCTTGGCTTGGTGGACACAGTGGTGGGTTTTGGGCGTGGGCGGCCTCCGGCACGAGCGTATTCCAAACGAGACGCCACCTGGGACCCCAACTGGATCCAATCTGCAATAGTACGAGGAACCCGAATTAAAAACACCGTTTCACGCAGCTTGCCGTCCACAGCATCCGAGAAGTATTCGCATTTCATGCGTTCAGGCCACTCAGGAGGAAGTCGAGCAGCCGCCGCACGAAATTCACGGGCAAATTCTGCAAACGGGCGGTTGCCTTGCTGGATAGTTTTGATGGTGCGGATAGCTTCATTCTCGGCGCCTGGATCTTGGAAGCGTGCTCTTAAGGCTTGGAGGAATGCGGGCACCGTGCGAGAGTCTTCATCTTGCAAATCCAAAAGAGTCACGAACCAGTCGGCTGCTGCCCCATCCAGGACTGAGCCGATGTCCCGTATTTTCTCGCGCTCAGACCGGTATAAATCATCATAGTCTTCCAAGTGGGCATTGAGTTGCAAAATGAAGTAGGGAAGTTTGGAAGCGGTCCCATCAAAACGGGCTGGTATCGGGGGCCGATAGTAGCCCCGTTCCACGGCTCTTGGCGCCTGCTGGGGCGGTGGTTGCGCGGGTTGAGCAGGTTGGGCAGGCAGCTGTTGTACGGGGGGGGGCCGGAATCGGGGGCGCTGGCGGTGCCGCTGGCGTTTGGGTGGCAGGACCCAGGTACGTGGCCCCCCTGGCGCCGGCGTGATCCGTAACAGCATAGACTCCAACTTGGGGCTTCCTGGTCTGCTGCCTCCTTAGCTCCCTCTCCAACGCAGCCAGCTCCCTCTCCTTGCGGGTCAAAGCATCCTGGTGCGCATGCAAAGCAGCTTTTTCTCGTTCCAATTTAGCCAGTTCGTCCCGTTTAAGGGCTTCAGTGAGCTCACTTTGCGTGCGCAGGGCCTGAACGCTTTCGCGTTGCCGTTGTAAATCCAGTCTGGAGTGTTCCAGGACTTTATCATGGACTGACAGATTCTGGGCATATTGTCGTTGGAGCGCATCTTTGGCACGGTCCAACTCGAGCTGGACTTCTTTGCGTTGCCGTTCCCGGTCCCTCTGCAGGTTTTCGCGCTCTTGCTGCAACTGTGCCCGTTCCTCCTCCCATAGCTGACGTTCGCGGGTCCATGCTTCTTGGGCATCTCGCAGTCGCCCCACTTCCTCATCCCAGGTCTCCTTCGACGGGAGAGGGAACAGATCCGGCTGGGAGTGCAGGCTTTCTTCGGACTCTTCGTCGTCTGGAAGCGAGACATCGGAGACACCGTAGCCGCCGTAGCCACCGGTGGCTCCCCGAGGCACCTCAGGTGCGGTCGCTGGCCCGGGATCAGGGGGGTCCGATTGGGAAGCGGTACGGATACCCCTCCCAATTCCAGGTTTAGTCCCGGTGTCTTTTGGACGGGCCCCAGTGCTGTGCCACGGTGGTTCCTTGGGAGCATCACCAAAATACGAGTCCAGGAACCGTTCAATGGATTCCTGGGTTGCCGCATGAAAGGTGGTCAGGCCCGTCTCCTCCATGACAGGTTGCATCTGAGGTTTGTAATCCACACGAAAACGGGTAGAGATCCGATCCACAGGCGCTCGATCCATAGACAGCGCCCCAAACGGCTCATGGAAGTCCCCATGGTCGTCGTCACGTCCCTCGTTCCAACGGAGTAAAGGAAGACTCGTGCTGATACGAGGACGGGAAAGAGCCACCAGCGAGGCCCGTTCTCCTGCCGGTTCCTCCAGATCCAGAAGGGAAAGGTCGGAGCCCTCTTTGGGGGCTACCGCACCTTCCGCAGTAACATTCAACCTCTCCATGTCAAGACACCAGAGGTCCACTGCACAGGAATATAGATGAATTAGGATTCCTGCCACAATGTAAGGAATTCCATAGAAGCAGAAATAAAAGGCTTTTTGGGTGTAA